>NC_081439.1:22490176-22790176 GCF_949786415.1 Peromyscus eremicus | reverse complement strand
GGGAGCGAGGGAGAGGGAGGAGGGAGGGAGGAAGAGAAAGAGAGAGAGAGAGCTTCCCATAGCAGAATAAACAGTGTTAGAAACAACAAGAACAACAGGATAGTGTAAAAGTAGAAGCAGACTCTACTTTTATCTAAAACAAGAGAGAACATAGAAAGTTTCTGGGAAATGCAAATGACTTAATGGAGTTAAGACTTACCACAGGAGGCAGCAATATTTCAGGGAGAACCACCCCCAACCCTGCAATAATCTGGTGCACGGTAACCAGCATGAAATCCATTTGAGGAAAAGAGTACATTTAGGTCCTCTATTTTCCTCCCTGTGGTTCCTTCCTGACAAGCTAAGGAAGGAAAACCAATTAAAATAAAAATACTAATTAATTTAATAAAAAAGAAAGGTATGTGGGAGTAGAGTGGAGGAGCCAGGGAAAGTAAGTTGGACAAGACTGTTTAGCATGACACCCCTTCAGAAAACAGGGAGGAGTTGTCTCAAACACACATCTGATCTAGGCCCTGAGCACAAAGGGAAAGGAGACCCCAATCAGGTGATCTATGACAAGAAGACCTTCCAGCAGCCTTGTCCCTTGACTCTGCCTTCCAGATCTATCCAAAGATAAATTCGTAGACTGAGGCCAGAGTAAGTGTGTGAATCAGTAGGGGCTAGGGATAGGGCTCAGTGACAGCTGCACAAACAAGATAATTTGAGTTCAGATCCCCAGAACTCACGGGAAAGGCAGGGGCAGCAGTGGCCCACATCTGTAACTGGGACAGAAGCATCCTTGGAGCTCATTAGATGGCCAACCTCATTGTCATCAATAAGTTGATGAGTTCCAGGTGGAGTGAGAGTCCCTGTACCAAAAATAAAGGTGGAGAGTGATAGAGGAAGACACCTGCCATTGACCTCTGACCTCCACATGCTTGTGGACTCACGTGCACATACCCACATGACCACAGGTATATACCATATACCCAATTAAAAACCATAAATAGATGTGTACAAATTAACAGCTTAGGTATTTAATCACTCAAGAAAATGCATCCAGGAAAACACTGTGGCCTGGGCTATAAGCACTCTTTTTCATTTCTAGCTCATAAGCACAAAGCACCCTTATTAAAGAATTACCAAAATATGAATCCAGTCATGGTAATCCCAGCACTTGAGAGGCTGAGGCAGGAGGATCACTATATGTTTGAGGCCAACCTAAGTTCCTGAGAGACCCTGTCTCAAAAACAAAACTAAAAAAAATAAATGAAAAGAGGAAATTTACCAAAATATGAAATGACTGTTTTTAGTGAAGGAAACTCTATTTTAAAAATAAGATTTGCATTTAATGTCTGCTTTTTGTTTTTGGTCACCTTACTGTTTCAATCTGAACCAAACCATGAAATTCCTATAAAATTTGAGAACTGGAGAATTTCCAGCAGCACTGTCTGATTATGTCTATCCCATACTTTCTGTGTCCATGTGTGCTCTCACTCATGCTTGTATGTTGGGTGTAGCATGAATCTTAAAGAGTCTTATTAATAAAAACAAACCTGGAGCCAGGTATTGGGGTGAGTGCTGGAAGATCAAAGAAGCAGAACAAGCCACAGCCATTTCACCTTGCCAATTCCTCAGCTGATCTCAGACTGGAAGCCTCTGTGTCCAAATGGATCTCAGCTGAACTGCTTCTTGAAAGCCTGAAAGCTTAACCAGCTTCTAGTTCCTGGTCCTCACGCATTATATACCTTTCTGATTTCTGACATCACTTCCTGGGATTAAAGGATGTTTCCAGTGTGGCCTTGAACTCACTGAGATCTGGATGGATTTCTGCCTCTGAAATGCTAGGATTAAAGGCGTGTGCTACCACTGTCTAACCTCTATGGTTAATATTGTGGCTGTTCTGTTCTCTGACCCCAGATAAGTTTATTAGAGTGCACAATATTTTGGGAAACACAATACCACCACAGTTGGGAATTGAACGCAGGGCCTTGAGAATGCTATGTACTTTCTATCACTTACCTCTGAGCCTGGAGAATGTGACAGAATGAAACTAACCAAGATGGACATATGTGCTGGGCAGCAGTGGTACTCACTTTTAATCCCAGCACTTGGGAGGCCAGAGACAGGTGGATCTCTGAGTTCCTGGCCAGCCTGGTCTACAGAGTGAGTTCCAGGACAGCCAGGGCTACACAGAGAAACCCTGTATCAAAAAATCAAAAAAAAAAAAAAGATGAACATATGAAAGCATCCAGTTAGCAGAAATTCCTCCTCACAGAGGCTGCTCATAAGGGGCTATATTAGTTCTTTTATGTCATTATGACACAAATCTATGAGCAAAGGAAACTTACAGAAGAACAACTTTGGGTTTATGGTCTTGGAGGCAGAGTCCATAATGGCCAGGGAGGCCTGGCAGCAGGTGGGTGGAGCAGGAGCTGAGAGCTCGCATCTTTAATCATAAACATGAAGCAGAGGCAGAGCCAAGTGGGGAGAGGCTATGGACTCTCAAAACCTGCCTGCAATGATGTACTCCCTCCAGCAAAGTTCCACCTCCTAAAGGTTCCATCGCCTCCCTAACTCAGTGCCTCTATCTGAGGAAAGATTGTTCAAATATGTGATCCTATTGGGGGGACTATCTCATTCAAACGTCCAAAGGAACAGATCATGTGTTCCTTAGAGAAAATGTGCGGGAAGGCAGTTGCTATGTAAATGATGCATAAAGGGTCATGGCTCCTGTGGCCTGGTGCTGCGGATTTCTAGCCTTTCTCCGGCATGGGCCTGCTTCCATTACAGGAAGTGCTTTTTCTCCCATCATAAACTACCTTGATTTCTACCACTATCCATGTGTTCCTTATTCCAGGTAATATGAATTAGAAATCTCAGAAGATGACTCCAAATCTCTATCCATGCCTGTAACACCTTGATACCCAGTCATACCTATGTTCAGGATATAATCTACAACCCAGAGCCAGAGAAATAGAGAATGGCTGGTAGTGGTTCTCAACCTTCCTAATGCTGCGACCCTTTAATACAGTTCCTCATGTTCTGGTGACCCCCAACCATAAAATTATTTTCCTTGTTATTTCATAACTGCAATTTTGCTACTGTTATGAATTGTAATGTAAATATTTTTTGAGAGATTTGACAAAGGACTCACAACCTATAGGTTGAAAACCACTGATATATTTAGCCTGAATGCCAGTACCACAGTGAAGAATCAGGGCAGGGTATATAACTCAGTTGGTAGAATACTTGCCTAGTATGCATGAAGCCCTGGGTCCAAACCCTAACACTACATGAAAAGAAGCTTGGTGCCACATGCCTGTAATCTCAGCACTTGCGAGGTAGAGTCAGGCCAGCCTCAAATGTTGGGGAATATTATTTTAAGGTGTGTTACTTTTGTTTATGTTGCATTTGTTTAACTCTGTGAAGCCTGTCTAAAACACCTGATGGTCTAATAAAGATGGTCCAAGCCAGGAGAAAGGATAGGCAGGTCTAGCAGGCAGAAAGAATTAATAGAAGAAGAAATCTGGGAGGAGAAAGGAGAAGAGGTAGCCAGAGAAGTAGGAGGACCCAGGGGCCAGCCACCCAGCTACACAGCAAGCCACAGAATAAAAAAAATAATGAGAGGTATACAGAAATAGAGAAAGGCTAAAGCCCAAAGGCAAAAGCTAGATGGGATAATTTAAGTGAAGCTGGCTAGCAACAAGCCAAGCCAAGGCTAGACATTTATAAGTAATAATAAGCCTCTGTGTGTGATTTATTTGGGGTCTGAGTGGTGGGCCCCCAAAAGAGCAAAAACATCCAACAACACTCAACTTTGTAGGGAGTTCAAGGCAAGCCTGAGATGCATGAGACCTTGTCCAGGAGGAGGGGTGGGAAGAGAAAGAACAATGCTTTGCAGTATGTTCTGAAAAATGAAATGAATTACAAAAGTCTACTTTAATCTAAATGAATAAAAACACATAGTTAATGGCAAGGAATTTTCTCAAATAACAAGCTAGATCCATATGGTATGACTGAACTAGTAGAACCTAATGGCTGCTTATTAAATAGAGATATGAAAATATTTCACCTCTTTTTTCTGTAAAAAATAGACAATTTCAGAACTATACTGGGAAACCTAGCTGTTCAATATTCTATTGCCAACAAATTTCACAAGCAAACTATGTGTCCTTGGTGGAGGGAAAAGTTTCTCCTGGAGTTCAAGTTGGAATCCTCTGGGCATCCAGATGCTCCAGGTTCTTAGGAAGCATTTGCTGCTCTGACCTTGTCTTTGAGACAAACATTTAAATACTAGTCTATAATCCTAGAACTTGAAAGGTAGAAGCTGGGAGATTAGAAGTTCAAGGCCCGCCGCAGTTACACAGAGAGTTCGAGGCTAGGCTGAGCTGCACGAGACAATATCTCAAAAATATAAATAAATGTAGATGCCTGTGAATTTGCTCATAGTTTTATGTTTTCTTTTGTTTTTTTTGCTTTTGTTTTAACTTTTGAGATAGAACTTCGTGTGACCCAGGCTAGAAGTGAATTCACTAGGTAGCCTAAGACAACTATGAACTCCTCATCCTCCTGTACCTACCTCCCAAGTGCTACAGTTATAGGTGTGCACCACCAGGCCTGGCTTTCTCATTTTTGAAAAGCCAATTTATTTTCCGAGTTTGCACTTTGGGAAATGTCCTTGGTTGCATGGGATGACAATCCCCTATGTGGAGGCCTGCTCTTACTGTGCTGTCTCCCACCAACACCCGACCAGGCAGTTCAGAGGCCAGAAACACTGTATGATTTTCATATTCCTCTCAAAGTTAATGTTGAAGAAAAGCTTTTCTGGGACTGTGGGTCCTGAGTGGAAGTTAATAGTATATTTTCTGTATTTTGACCAGTTGTGGATCTCTGTAATAGTCTCTACTTCATATTATTTTCAATTTATTTGTGTGTGTGTGTGTGTGTGTGTGTGTGTGTGTGTGTGTGATGAGTATTCATTCACATATGTGCGTGAATGCTTGTTCTGGAGGACATTGCCATGATGGAAATGTGGTCAGAAGGAAGACAGCTTCAGTTGTTGGTCCTCACTATCCACCTTGTTTGAGACGGGGTTCCCTTGTTACCCACTGCTGAATACACCAGGCTAACTGGCCCAAGGGCTTTCAGGTGTAGTCCTGTCTCCATCTTCCAGCTCACTTTATGAACACGGGGATGACAGGTGAGTAGCATTGTGTTGGATTTATTTGGGTTCTGGGGATCCAAACTAATATCCTCGCACTTGTGCGTGGTAAGCACTTTACCCACTGAGCCATCTCCCCCAGAGTTGGATGTGTGAATCTTTTCCTGTTCTAATGTGATCCACAATGATAGTAGATCCTGCTCATTTCACCATGTGAAAGTGTCTTCTGTACATCAAAAGTTCAATTCAAAGACCTTAGACGCATTTGAGGATTCAGGATAGATAAGTGAGGGATGGAGTCAAAACAACAAACTTAAATGAATCTTTCTTTCAAACTGCTTATCTCTAGGTTTATTACATGTTATTAATTCACCTTGATTTTTGCAGTGTGTGTGTGTGCATCCCATAACACATGTGTAGAGATCAGAGAACAACTCATGAGAGTCATTTCTCTCCTTCTGTCATAAGATTCCCAAGGAGATGAAAGGAATGCAGGGGGCCAGACTTGGCCATTTCACTAGACCTTGCTATATTTACTTTATTTTGACACTAGATTTTATGTAGCTCAGGCTCACTTAGAACTATCTGTGCAGCGGATGATACTCTCAAACTTCAGATCCTCCTGTCTCCACTTCCTGAGTGCTGAGATTACATGTTTAATCCACATCTGATTTTCTGGTGTGAAGAGAAAGACAAAGAGGAATGCTTTGGCAGATGAAAACTGGAAATCCCTCTGTCCTACCAAAACAGAAGAGCCCTTCAATCTAATGTGTGAGAAGAACATGCTATGCAAATGACCTATACAGGATCAGAACTCTTGTGAACCAAGGCTTTTGAACCAGCTCTCTAGCCCACTTCTATTCTCAGAAGTACCTTTCTGTTTCTTAATAAATTGTATTTCTAATACTATCCATGTGGCCCTGCTCCAATTCTTTTTTCCAGGTCACAGGAACCTGGGAATTTTAGCTGGTTCACTCTGGACTCTGATCCATGCCTGTACTAGCTTTTTGTTTTGTTTTGTTTGAAAGTCTCAGTGTGTAGAGCCGAGGCTGGCCCCAAACTTGCTCTGTATGATTTTCCTGTCTCAGACTTCTGAGAATTGGGATTATTGGCATGTGTCTTCACATCAGGCTCTTACAATCTGATAATTTAGTTTGGAAAGCAGCTTATGAATGACATTAGACTTTGAACAATACACTCTACTTATGAGAAAGCACACACATTTGTTCCATACCCACCAAACAAAAGCCTCTTTGTTTATCTCGGGTAATTATACAATTATGTAATAAATAATACTATTCAACAGGCCACAGAACAGTTGTCAAGAAAGAGAACAAAGAAAACGAAGTGAAAAGCTGAGCTTTGGAGCCAGGCTCAGGGTTTAAGGTGGGAGTTTGGGAGAGGAGAGCTGATAGAGGTTATGACATCCTAGGAAAGGCCATGACTCTGAGCAGTTGGAACTGAAGCTGGAGGAAGGCTTCTCAAAGGAGGGGAAATCTCCAGATGTGGAGACAGGGCCATGAGAAACATCATATTTAGTGGAAACAAGTTGTGCAGAGAGCTGGGGCAGCCTGGATATCAGGTTTGGTTTGAAAAATTAACTAGAAGGGCTCAGTTGATAGAGTACTTGCCTAGTACTAGCCTATCAGAGCATCCACAAAGCCATGAGATCCATCCCCGACACTACATAAATTAGGCATGGTGGCCAATGCCCATAATCCTGGCACTCAGGAGGTGAAGACAGAAGGATCAGGAGTTCAAGACCGGTTTTGGCTGTATAGTAATTTTCTTTTTTTTATTAATTAATTTTTTTTTATTTTACATCCTGACCTCAGTTTCCCCTCCCTCCTCTCCTCCTACTCCTCCCCCCACCTCCCCTCTGCCCCCCATCCACTCCTTATCCATTTTCATTCAGAAAAGCAGGCCTCCCATGGGTGTCAACAAACCATGGCACATCAAGTTGAGGCAGGACCAAGCTCTTCCCCCTGCATTAAAGCTGGGTGAGGCATCCCAGCATGGGGAATGGGTTCCCAAAAGCCACCTCAAGCACCAGGGACAGGCCTTGATCCCACTGCTAGGAGACCCATAAACAGACCAAGCTACACAACAGCCACACACATGCAGAGGGCCTAGATCGGTCCCATGCAGGCTCCATAGCTATTGGTTCAGAGTCCAAGAGCTCCCACAAGCCCAGGTCAGCTGTCTCTATGAGTTCCTTTGTGATGACCTTGACACTCCCCCCACCCCTGTCATACAATCCCTCCTCCCTCTTGTCAACTTGACTCCCAGAGCTTGGCCCAGTGCTTGGCTGTGGATCTCTGCATCTGCTTCCATCAGTTACTGGATGAATGCTCTCTGATGACAATTAGGATGGTCACCAGCATGATTAGAAGAAATGGCTAGTTCAGGCACCTTCTCCACTATTGCTAGGAGTTTTATTTGTGTAATCTTTGCAGATTCCTGGGAGTTTTCCTGGGACCAAATTTCTCCCTAATCCCAAAATCCCTACCCCATCAAGACATCTCTTTCATTACTCTCCCCCTCCATCCTGTCCCCAACCCACCCAACCCAATCCCTCATGTTCACATCCCCATCCTCCAGCCCCTGCCCCTAGTTTACCCAGGAGATCTCTTCTATTGCCTCTTCCTAGGGAAATCCATGTGTCCCTCTTTGGGCCCTCCTTGTTACCTAGCCTCTCTGGGTCTGTGGATTGCAGCCTGGTTATCCTTTACTTTACAGCTAATATCTACTTATGAGTGAATACATACCATGTTTGTCTTTCTGGGCCTGGGTTACCTCACTCAGGATGATTTTTTTATGGTTCCATCTAAGTGCCTGCAAATTTCATGTTATTGTTTTTTACCGCTGCATAATACTCCATTATGTGAATGTACCACCACGTTTTCTTTATCCATTCTTCAGTTGAGGGGCATCTAGGTTGTTTCCAGGTTCTACCTATTACGAATAACACTGCTATGAACATAGTTGAGCAAGTGTTCTTGTGATGTGATTGAGTATCCTTTGAGTATATGCCCAAGAATGGTATTGCTGGGTCTTGAGATAGATTCCCAATTTTCTGAGAAAATTGATTTCCAAAGTGGCTGTACAAGTTTTCACTCCCACCAGCAGTGGAGGAGTGTTCCCCTTACTCCACATCCTCTCCAACATAAACTGTCATCAGTGTTTTTTATCTTAGCCAGTCTGACAAGTGTAAGATGGTATCTCAGAGTCATTTTGATTTGCATTTTCCTGATGACTAAGGATGTTGAGCAATTCCTTAAATGTCTTTGACCATTTGAGATTCTTTTGTTGAAAATTCTGTTTAGATCTGTACCCCCATTTTTCAATTGGATTATTTGGTATTTTGATGTCTAGTTTCCTGAGTTCATTATATATTTTGGAGATCAGTCCTCTGTCAGATGTAGGGTTGGTGAAGATCTGTAGCTGGAGTTTTCCTGCGTGGCCCACAGTCAGGACAAATCTATCTCACCTGCCAGTCCCACAGCCGCTCAGACCTGACCAAGTAAACACAGAGACTTATATTGGTTACAAACTGTATGGCCGTGGCAGGCTTCTTGCTAACTGTTCTTACAGCTTAATTTAATCTATTTCCATTAATCTATACCTTGCCACATGGCTCGTGGCTTACCGGCATCTTCACATGCTGTTTGTCATCGTGGCGGCTGACAGTGTCTCTCTGACTCAGCCTTCCACTTCCCAGCTTTATTCTCCTCCTTATCCTGCCTATACTTCCTGCCTGGCCACTGGCCAATCAGTGATTTATTTATTGACCAATTAGCAACACACTTGACATGCAGACTATCCCACAGCAAAGATCTTTTCACATTCTGTAGGCTGCTGTTTTGTCTTATTGATGGTGTCCTTTGCCTTACAGAAGCTTTTCAGTTTCATGAAGTCCCATTTATTAATTGTTGATCTTAGTGTCTATGTGCTACTGGTATTCTATTCAGGCAGTTGTTTCCTGTGCCAATGCGTTCAAGGCTACTTCCCACTTTCTCTTCTATCAGGTTCAGTGTAGCTGGATTATGTTGAAGTCTTTGATCCACTTGCACTTGAGTTTTGTTGGCTGCATGGTGATTTTTGAAACCACCCTGTGCTACGTGAGACCCTATCTGAAAACAAAGGGGATGGGAAGCTAGTGAAACATCTCAGTTGGTAAAGTACTTGACACAGAAGCATGAGAAACTGAGTTTAGATCTCTAGCACTCATAGTAAAAAGCTAGGCATTGTGGCACACACTGGAGAGGCAATGACAGACAGATCCCTAAGCTGACTAGCCAGCCATTGAATTCCAGGCTAGTGAAAGACCCTGTCTAAAAAAATGATATCAGTGGTTCCTGAGGAATGACACCTGAGGTTGTTCTCTGGCCTCCACAGTTACATTTGCCTGTTCACACCACACACACACACACACAGAGAGACACACACACACATATACACAGTACCTCTCTGTCATGTTAAGGGTGATGGGCCTGGAAGGGAGAATGCATCTCTAAACTATTTTAGAACTGGTGTACAGAGATAATAAAAAGCAGACTGCCTCTTAGTTTCTTTAATATATTAGAATAACCAAGGACCACCCACGGAAGAACAAACAGAGGCTCTTTATTTAAATTGTCATCACTTACATTGGGCAGAAACTCCAAAGCTGGCAGAAGAGAAGGAAATTTTCTAATGGCAAAAAAACAAAAAAGAAAAAAAGGGGGGAAGGAACTGCAAAGAGGCTTCACTGGCTGCTGCTGGTGGGGTAATTTCATGAAACAGGATGATTAGAAGGGGCAGCTTATGTAATTGATTGGAGGAGCCTCCTCAGGCTTCTCTGGTTGGTCCCAAGCTGGAAACAGACAGGCAGGAAAAGGAAAAACTAGTCATTTGTGATCTTGACCACCCTGGGCAGATGTGGGTCAGAATTCTGTTATCATATATGATGTAGCCATTGTCCTCTTGCTTACTCTTCCTCTTGATTGGTTCTAGGCCTCCCGTTTGCATCACTTTGTTGCTATGATGTGGTTATAAAGAGAGCTGGCTGTAGTACCGAAGTGGTGCTGGGCTGGGCATGATGGCACACATCTGTGGTTGCAGCATCAGCAGGCTGAGACAGAAGCATCATGACAGAGACTCTACAAAACAACAACAGTGTAGTTCCCAATCACCAACAATTTCTGCATAAACCAGCTAGAACTGAAGGTTCCTGAACTGGGCTTTCTACCTGCTCAATCAGTATCGCCACTATAAAGTACACTCCACAGTGGTTCTCAACCTTCCTAATGCTGTGACCTTTTAATACAGTTCCTTGTGCTGTGGTGACCCCCAAGCATAACATTATTTCTGTTGCCACTTTATAACTGTAATTTTACTACTGTAATGAATCATAATGTAAATATCTGTGTTTTCTGATGGTCTTAGGTGACCCCTGTGAAAGGGTCATTTGATCCCTGAAGGGGTCAGGACCCACAGGTTGAGAACTGCTGTTCCAGGGAAAACTGGGAAGCCCTGGTAAAGACTGGGCTTAGTGTCACCTCTGTATGAGAAGAAGAAATACTAGGACTGTTGTCCAATTTGCAGCCTGAGGGCCAGCTGTCATGCCCTTCCTTTAATTTCTTCAGCTGACAGAAAATGTTGTTGACAGTGGAAGGCTGGACCTTCTACTGGAGAAACCTAGCAGTCTGTAACCCTTAGTGTGGCACTGAAAGGACACCAAGTAAATCACGTGCTGGTGCATGCCTCTAATGCCAGCACTTGAGAGATAGAGGCAGAAGGATCAGGAGTTCAAGGTCATTCCCTGCTACATCCTGAGTTCTAGGCCAGCCTGGACTACATGAGACCCTTGTTTTAAAAAGCAGCAAATTAAAATGCATGGTTTATCAAAATTCTCAGAATCTTTTTTTTTTTTTTTTTGGTTTTTCGAGACAGGGTTTCTCAGAATCTTAAGGGGAGAAAAGATAAAAGTAAAGACCTCTAAAACCCAATTCTATCTTTTCCATTAAGTTATCTAAGTCTAGGAGTTTGACCAAATAAACCAATCAACAATAACAAAATCCTCTGACGTTTTGTGTCTTGAAACTATGTCATAGGAGAAAGGATAGGGTGAGATGAAGTAGCAATGTTGAAATATTTGTGTTTGTCTTTCTGTATATGTGTCCTGGCTTTCTTTCTCTTGCTGTGACAAACGCCCTGACAATATCCAAATTAGAGAAGGAGGGATTTATTTGGTTTACAATTCCAGGTTATGATCCATTATTATGGAGAAGTCAAAGAAGGCACTTATAGCACCTCACCAAGAGTAGAGAAAGAAATTGTAAGTAAACTGCAAAAACTCTGGGTTTGGTGTCCCCGGTTTCAGCACCAAAATGTTAGAACATTGATGGCTGAAACTGCAAGGAGACAGTTCAGTCCTAGAGGGTGAGGTATCCTGGACACCTCGAGCTACTTAGGACAAGAGCTCTGCCCTGAAGGTGTCCCGGACACCTGGAGCTGTTTAGCACAGCTGTGATGGCTGAACTGGAAACAGTTCAGCCCTTGAGGGCGAGGTATCCTGGACACCTCGAGCTACTCAGAACAAGAGCTCTGCCCTGAAGGTGTCCTGGACACCTGGAGCTGTTTAGCACAGCTGTGATGGCTGGGACTGCAAAAAAACAGCCCAACCTTGGAAAGGAAGGTTTTCTGACTTCTCAGGAGAGTCAGGCCTGGAACTGCTTCAGCAAGGAAGGGTATCCTGACTCTTTGGGAAGGTCAGGATATACCTGGTATGATGGTATGATGGGGGATGGTCTCCCCGCAGAACACAGCAATCCTGCTCCTCTCCTGGAGAGCCACAATCTCTGGCTCAGTGTTACCAGCTCTTTCTCACTCAGTCCACTATGGGATGTCCCAGCAAGGTTCTTCTGCTCAGCTCCTCCTTGCTCAGTCCACTATGGGACGTCCCAGCAAGGTTCCTCTGTTCAGCTGTCAATGAAGGTCTTCACCCAATACTCTTTTGAGAAAGAGGTTTATTTGGGAAGGAGGAGTCCAGGAGAGTAACTGCCTCTACCAGTGTGGAGAGAACAGCTCACAACTGACTGGGCAGGGCAGTTTATATAGGATGTCTAGGGGGCGGAGTCAACTGTGATTGGTTAGTTTATTTTCTGCCCAGGGATTGGCCAGTTTTGTGAGCAAGGGGCAGAGATGGCCCTGATTTCAGGGCCAAACTGTGTTTCTTTCACTGGCCTTTCTTGGCTTTTTGACACTACCTCTAAGGCCAGGACACATTTCTTTCACTGACTCTGATTCTAGGGGCCAAGAGTGTTATTTTGGTACTAGTTTCAGAGTCAAGGCATATTTCCTGGGTTCTGGGTTTGGTGATAAAGTGTTCACTTCTCTGGCTCAGGTCCCAAAGACAGGCTGTGTTTCTTTCCCTGGTCCTGGGCCCTAGGGCCAGGATTCTGCTGTCCTGCTCTGTGATTGGTTGATTTCACAAGTCAGTTGGACAGGGGCAGAGATGGCTCTGAACTGAACTAAACTGTGTTTCTCTCACTGGCTTTATCTGAGCCATCCTTCCCTAATTCTGGGCTCCAGGGTCAGGGTGGGTTTCTCTAGCCAGCCCCTTTTCCCTACAGAAATGAAACATCGCTTGCTCCCTCTCATCTAGCTATTTCCTGTCATATTAGTTCAGGATACTCAGTCTAAGAAATGGCACTGCTCACAATGGAATGGATCTTCCTAAATCAGTTCACAATCAAGATAATCCTCGCCCCCAACAGGCCAACAGGCCAAAGTGATCTAGACAATCCCTCAGTTGAGGATTTATTATCAGATGATTTGAGGTTGTGGCAAGTTGACAATTAAAAACAAATCATCATAACATAGATGCTTCAAGTTCCTTGTGCACACACACACACACACACACACACACACACACTATAAGAGTATGTATAAGGAAAAGAACAAAAAGTGATAAAAGGTAAATATAACAAAGTATATAAACATATATTTATTTTTCTTTTAAGCTTCCTTAAAACATGTAAGATTATATAAAGACTATATAAAGCAACATACTACTAGGTCTCTAACATATATAAGAAAATATATAATGAAGTAATAATCCAAAATGCAAATAGAGAATAAAGCTATACATACAGTAATAAAATTTATGTATCTAACTGTAAATAAGTATATTATTATAAGTTAAGGTGCTTATTACATGCCTTAGTTGAACAACTAATAAAATAAAACTAATAAAACATATCATTCAAGAAATTATGATAATAGAGCAGAAAATATCCACTTACTACAAATAGTAAGGAAAAAAAGATCCAAAGACAAGTTAGCCATAGGAGATGACTTTTAGCATAGTAACTATTAATATATGATCATACTTAAGAATAGGAGTGGGTATTGAATGTCAATAAATATGTTTAATATATTGGGGTACAACAGCTCTTTGTTTTAATTATTTTTTTTAAATGAAAGAGCTTGCAAATGTCAGTTCCTCCAATGATCACTCTGGAAGATTCAAATATCTTCCTCTCCCAATCAATTCAAAGACAAAAGAAGGATGAAGCTAGACAGTATAAATTATAATTTTCTAAAAGTTAAGAACACAGTTAGTGATAGGAATTCTAGCCACACCCCCATGATCACGCATGCACTGGCGAGACACTTAGTCATTTCTGCCTAGTCATTTCCGGGTCATAAGTCCTACATAATCCATGCGCTGCATCGTCATGTAATTTGCACGCAGCGTGATCACATAATCTATGTGCATGTGTGGAGTAGCCACGTGGGCCCGTGTGTGCATGCGCAGGGTGTCCTTAAAAGATGGGTCCCATGTACTCTCCCTCTCCTCCTCATGTGTCTTTCCAACAGGCCTGAACACATCCTGTCCCTTCCTCCTCCTAATAAAATTGTTGATAGTGGGTTTTGTTGTGCTTGGTGACTTTTCCTTGCAGGGTAAGAGCGCTGCATAAAACCAACAGTTACACCTATAGCAAGTTAGACTATTTAAAAACTTTCACGAGGAATTTCACGAGGGTCAACAGAATGGTATAGCATGCCTGATGGAGAATGTGTCTCAATTTGCCAATTTCATATAACTTATTTAATTTTATTTCATAAAGTCTTATGCTCTAGAAGAACATAATTTACAACATCTTAGTTACTCACCTAGGGCATGTAAGTCAAACATAAACAAAGCTCCTACATTGGCTTCCCTTTAATATTTAAAGTTTAAATGAATCTGAAAATATTTAGTGTGGCATTAAAAGGGCACCAGATAAACTAAGTGCCATTGCAAGTCTCTAATTCCAGCACCTGGGAGGTAGAGGCAGAAGGATCAGGAGTTTAGGGGCATTTTCTGGCTTGTACCCAACCTTCCCACACGCATCACACACACAAATAATAAATAAAATTTAAAAACAACAACAAAATTCCCAGAGTTGTGGTTCATATTTGTAATCTCAGAACTAAGAAAGCGGAGACATGAGGAGAATTATCTGTGGTTTGTAACCTGTCTCGACTACATAGTTTAATTCCAAGATAGCCTGGGGTACAAAATGAGACTCTGTCTCAGAGGACAGGAAGAAGTAAACCAAAGTGGAAAGGAAGGAAGGAAGGAAGGAAGGAAGGAAGGAAGGAAGGAAGGAAGGAAGGAAGGAAGGAAAGAAGGGAGGGAGGGAGGGAGGGAGGAGGGGAGGGAAGAAGGAAGGAAGGAAGGGAAAGATAGAAAGAAAGAGGGGCAAGGAGGGAAGGAGGACAGAGTTCTCTTTTGGTGTTCCAAATGTTGGAAAGTTTTTATCCACCATAGCACATTCAGTTGTGAAATACCTTTTACAGTACCACACCACCACTACCAATCTCATGACTAACAGTTACTGTTGATGCTTTTACTGGCACTCTGCTGAGCACTTTACATACTCGAGTTGACTTTCTCCTCACAGAAACACTAAGGGGTGACTGTACAATGAGCACCTCAGATTTTAGATGAGATTAAGGCTCAGTTAAATTAAGCATGCTGTGTAATGTCACATACCCAGTGAAAGATGTAGCCATGATTTGAACGGTGGTTTCATACTGCCCAAACCTTTGTGTTTCACAGGGAGGCCTTCAGCATGTTTCTGTGTTCACAATAGTGCCTTGGTAAAGCAATAAAATTCTGACCAATACAAGTAATAAAAAACAGAATTAACAGCCAAATGGTGGTAGGTGATGTCTTTAATCCCAGCACTCGAAAGGTAGAGGCAAGTGGATCTCTGTGAGTTAGAGGCCAGCCTGGTCTATAAAATGAGTTCCAGGACAGCCAAGGCTGCTACACAGAGAAACCCTGTCTTGAAAAAAAAAGAAAGTGGGCTGGAGAGATGGCTCAGAGGTTAAGAGCACTGACTGCTCTTCCAGAGGTCCTGAGTTCAATTCCCAGCAACCACATGGTGGCTCAAAACCATCTGAAATGAGATCTGGTGCCCTCTTCTGGCCTGCAGTCATACTGCTGTATACATAATAAATAAATAAATTTTAAAAAAAGAGGTAACCCCCCCAAAAAAAAGAAAGAGAGAAAGAATTAACAAGTAATTTGGAAAGACCCTTCCCTTTTGTGCTCCTGTCTACCGTCTCCTCTGGGTTGGAGATTCTTTGCTTCACTCAGATTCCTTTTATCCTCTCTTATTAGGAACTGTACAATGATCACATCATTCCAAAAGATCATGCAGGTTAGGGGCAAGACTGGGCATATATCGTCACCATTTATCACAAAGTTCTGTCAGTGGAAATGTGCTAGCTTTTGTCACAGGAGTTAATTAAAAAAAAAAATCACCCCATATTTCCCCAAGGTAGCCAGAAGAACTCCATGTCTAACAATCATTCGATAAATCAGTTATGGAAATATAAACTTTAACTTTTACTTTTTCCAGATGGGATTCCAGATAAATCCAAGGTCACAGAATTAGTCCTTGGAAGAATGCAAAAATGAGAGCCAAATATTTCACTTAAAATAAAGTTTTAAACGAGGGACAATTCTTCCCAAAGTTATGCTCTCCTTTTTCACATTTTTCTTTAATAGTTTTTTTTTACATTTAGTGCATGTGTTCATGTGCACATGCATGTACGGAGGTCAGAGGACAACTTGAGGGAAATGGCTCTATCTTTCACACTGTGTGGGTTCCAGGGATCAAACTCAGGTCATCAGGCTTGGTGACAAGTGCCTTTACCTCCTAAGCCATCTCAATATCTCCTTTCTTAAGGAAAAATGATGCAAAATGAAGAAAAAAACACTTTAGGAAAAAAAAACTCCAACATGTCTGTTAATGATAATTTTCTTGATTTGGGGAATGATTTTTATATCTTCACATGAGTTATGTTCAGCAAGTCATAAACAGCCAAACACCTGGTGTTTGTCACATCCTCTTAACTAAAAACAAAGCTGTGGGAATGTATAACCCATTTGTGATCATGTGATAAAGAAGCTTTGAAGTCAGTAATCAAAATGATTGTCTAGATATTTTGGCTCTAAAACTCTTCCACTCGCAGATCTCTTTCAACTTTATGCATCTTGGGTGTGTGTAGATGTTCTGTGTGACCTGAATTTCCATTGTTGCCAAATTTGATCTTTTCTTCAGAGGCACCTTATCAATGAGCCAAACAAAGAATCTGATCATGTCTTTATATGCACACATCACCTAGGTTTTGTCCCAATAGACAGGTTAGGTATATGACATAGGCAAGGGCTATGGTGACCATAGTGGTGACCTGGCTTTATCCAAAGAATCATAAAGTTTGTCTGCATTTGAGAAAACCTTGACATGTGGAAATGAGCAAGGGGAGGATGGGAGACAAAGAGTGAAGAGGATAAATGTGAGAGTTATGGCAGCATCTGAAGCTTCTCCATCAATCAGAGCAGATGCCTTTATGGGTCATGCATCTCTGTCACAGCTGGTTGGCTCCACTGGGGTCATATGAAAGCAACCACATATGATGCACAAATAAATGGATGTGATTATGCACCAATAAAGCTTTATTTACAAAAGAGATGGTTGGTTACACCTCTGGGTGTCATTTGCCTCCTACTGAATTAGAGAAATAGGCATTCCAATATGACCTGATCTTGAGCATAGAATTTAGAAATACAGACATCAGGACTAGAAATGGGATTTCTTGCCTTCTTGACACACCACAGAAAGTAGGTGTTTTCAAAGTCAAGGTTTTGATGGGTCGAGGTTATTGTTGCTTGTTTGTCTGTTTCACTGTTAGGCAGATTTGCACAAACTGAGCACTCTCACATATACCAACACCCACATTACAAAATACTTGAAAGATCATCAGCAACTGTAGCAGGAATCTTAGAGAGTCTTATTAATAAAACAAACCCAGAGCCAATTATTGGGGTGAAGCTGGAAGATCAGAGAGACAGAACAAGCCACAGCTAACCTCACCTGGCCAACTTCTCAGCTGCTCTTGTTTCCTCAGACTGGAAGCTTCTGTGTCTTCATCCCAATGGCTTTCAGCTGAACTGTGCTGCTAGAAGCCTGAAAGCTTAACCAGCCAAATGCTTCTAGTTTCTGGTCCTCACGCCTTATATACCTTTCTGCTTTCTACCACCACTCCCTGGGATTAAAGGCTGCTTTCTGTGATTAAAGGCATGTGTCACCATGCCTGGCTGTTTCCAATGTGGCCTTGAACTCACAGAGATCCAGAGGGATTTCTACCTCTAGAGTGCTATGATTAAAGGTGTGAGTGCCACCATTTTCTAGCCTTTGTATCTAGTGGCTGTTCTGTCTCTGACCCCAGATAAGTTTATTAGGGTGTACAATATTTTGAGGAACACAATACCACCACAAGCAACCCCCCCAGAAGCTCAGCACAGGTCTGTAAGACACGTGCCTGTTGTGTGTAGTTGTCTAATTGTAGATCATTTAATTCTATAGCTAGATGGTGTTCCATCATGTAAATACACCACAGTAATTGTATCCATTCTATTGCCATGAACACTAGGTAGCTCCATATAGACACCTAAAAACTGTTTTGAAAAGTTTGTAATCCCAACACTTGGAAAGCAAAGGCAGAGGTATCATCCTCTGCCACATAGAGAGCTTAGGTTCTGCCACGGTACATGAGACCCTGCCTCAAAGTAAATGAATAGGTGTAATTTAAAAGTTTTAAAACACAAAGAAAAATTAAAAGCACACTGTGAAAACCGGTGTTCTAAAGTAGTGTGGTTTAACCCTGACCCTGGCTGGTAGTACCAAGGGCCATACAGTACTTTCTGTTTCTCACATGCAGTCATTCCACAGTTAAGACTGCAATCTCACTGGAGGACACCAGGCTTCCAGTTTCTTCATATCTTTGCTAAGTAGAATTTTCTATCTTTCTCACTGTAGAGAGTACATAGTATCTTGTTGTGGTTTTTATTCTTGTTTTCTGATAGATAATGACAATAAGCCACTGATCATTTGGATGTTAATTTCGGGACTTTTGCTTTATTTATTTATTTTCTTTAATTTTACTGATTGTAAAGAGATGCTTGCATCCCCTACACACACACACACACACACACACACACACACACACACACACACACACACCCTGAATTCTAGTTGTACGCCATGTGAGAAGTTATTAAAAAATACATTTGGGAGGATGAGACAGGACAATTGCTATGAATTCAAAGGCAGCTTGGGGAACATTTGGAGACCTTGCCTCAAAACAACAAAAAATCAACCTCATACTTTAAAGCAACAAAATGCATTTATTCTATCTTATATTTTCTGTGAGTTGTGAATTTAGGAATGGTTGTTCAGGTCAACTGTAGCTGTAGACTTCTCAGTACATAGGATTCAGACGTCACATGGAACTTCGCCAGGGCTGGGGGGATCCACTTTCAATATTGCTTACTCATACAACTCCTGTATTGGTGCTGGCTTTTGATCCATGGCCTGGATTCCCTCCTCATGTGCTTCTCTTTGATGCTTAAGAGTCCTGATGACATAGTAGCTAACTTCTTTAAGAGTGTGCAATCTACATGAGCAAGAGAGTTAATCCAATGCTCTCTCTTTAAGTGTTAGCCCAGGAAATCACATGCCCTTGCCTCAGTTAGATAGAGATTTCAACTCAATGTGGGATACAACTGATATACATAAGGACAAATACCATCAGAGGAGACTCTTTGGAAGCCATCTTAGAGGCCATCCACCACATGAGTCCTTTTACATATCAAATTACTTTTTTGAGAAGGAAAAAAAGAAAGGACAGAAAAATCCTTTGGGATGTTGTAGCTGAAAGTTTTCTCCAGTCCTGCCCAGCACCACAGACCCCACAACTGCTTATAAAATAATCATGCAGAAGCTTATACTAATTAAACTGCTCAGCCATTAGCTCAGGCCTACCATTGACTAGCTCTTACACTTAAACTCAGCCCATTTCTGTTAATCTATATGTCACCACGTGTTCCATGGCTTTACCTGGTGCCTTTACATGCGATATCCACAGCAGAATGTACCTTTTTAATGCTGACTACTTAGCCATTCTTCAGGCTCAATTTAAGTTCTGTCTGTGATTCCATGTTTATTTGAATGGAGATACACTGTAGCATCAGACACTGCTAATTGCCATGATTTTTCAGGGTCTTCGGAGGTTGCTGATCTCTTGTAATATTCTATCCTCCTAAATCATGCCCCAAATCTTACTTAAGCGATTGCTTGATTTTCTCCCTCTCTATCTTTTTCGATTTTGAGGCAGGATCTTATGTAGCCCAGAATGACCTAAACTCCCTGTGTAGTCATGGATGACTTTGAACTTCTAATTTTTCTGGTCCTCCTGCATCACTACATCTGGTACTGGTATCAAACCAAGGGTTTTGTACACGTTAGGCAAGCACTCTACCTACTGTGCTACCATCCCCTTTTAAACTGAGATTCTAATAATCTCTTGAAACAAACTTGTTTGGGAGAGAGTGATGGTATAATTCTATATGAATCATTTACCCTTTAGTTATTGAAGGGTCATCCAAGAGACGGCTTTCAGGTTAGGGAGAGGTACTGGGTACCTGCACATATAGAGAAATGAGCAATTTTTCAGCCTGATAAGGAGAACTGGCAAAGAGGTTGGAAAAGAGGAGTGGCAAGAGAGTACTTCAGGAACAAAATTTAAGGGTGCACTTCCTCCTAGTTCTAAGTACAAAGTGAGCACCCGAGAGGGAGTGCCTCCTTAAATTTTGCACCTTGGACGTTTCGCACAAGCCTGGCTTATGTACACACAGTCACAATAACAGTCACAAAGATAATGACTTTAGGTGACTTGCAGTGCCTTTTCAGCAATTCACTCTCATTCACTTGAGTATTTTCTCATTGTCAGGCACTTTGCTTACAGAACAGGTTTTTTCCTTTAAAAATTTTTATCAATGCTGGAGATGATCGCCCCACCCCCAGCCTTGCTTATGCTGAGCATGTGCTGCCCCACTGAGCCAGATCCATGGCTCCTGCTCACATGGCTATTACCCCTTTGCACAACCTTTGCAGAACAAGCATCGTCTCCAGCTAATGGAAGCAAAGCCTGGTAAAGGTACAAACCTCACCCAAACTCACTCTGTTACTGAGAGGTAGAAATGGGAGCTGGGCATGGAGTTCACGCCTGCTGCAACCCCAACACTTGGGAAATGGATGCAGGAAAATCAGGAGTTCAGAACCCTCTTGACTATATCACAACACTAAGGCCAGGCTGGGCTTCATGAGGTCCTGTCTCAAACAAAACAAAACAAATGACTGAGTTGGCTTAATTCCCACACCCACTCTCTTTCTCACTATGCCGTATATTTCTGCAATAAGATGGAAATTGACAGCTATGGGTGTGGTGTAACTTGAGGCTATTTGAGCAGAGTTTTATTATGTTAGCATTGACCTGTAATAACCCATGTTATGCAAACATATTCATACCACACTTCAAGTGAATTGTAGACATTTAAATGTTCACAGAAGACAGCCTGGACAGAGGTGGCTGGTAAATGTCCCTACAAATGACCAGGTCCAATCGACAGGACTCCTATAGGTGGAGCCAAGTGGATCTGTGCCAAAGAGATGCCAAAAATGTTCCTGTTTCTAAGCCAGTGAGGCAGTTTGTTCTTTGCCCATTTTCTGTGAAAATGATAGGTTATATTTATTTTTTATGGTTTTGCACGTGAGAAGGTAGTTTTATTGGTAAGGAGATCTCTGATTGATTGTGAATTTTGGTTTAGAGTCCCGAGGACCACTGCAAGTTTTAGTCTACAATAGAAAGAAGAGCAGTTTTCAGGGACATTGCTACACTTGGCTTTCAAAGTGAATCAGATGAACGTGTAAGTCAAGTGCTGGCAATTTCATATGTCCAAAGCTAATACGTGACCAAATGCATCTGGACCTGCGTTCAATCCCCAGAACTCACATGAAAAAAAAATCTGAATTTGATGATGCACACTTGTGTTTCCAGTACTGGTGAGGTGAGGGCAAGTAGGTCTGTGGAGCTCACTGGTCAGCCTACTTGACAAATTCTAGGCCAATGGGGAACCCTGTCTCAAAAAAGAAAGGAAGGAAGGAAGGAAGAAAGGAAGGAAGGAAGGAAGAACTGGAGAAAGGAAGAAAGAGAAAGAAAGAAAGGTGGACAGCCCCTTAAAAACAAGACCCAAAGTTGACCCACACAAAAAAAAATGCGTAAGTACGTACACACACACACACACACACACACACACACACACACACACAATACATACATGATTGGATGTAGCTGGATTTCAGTAAAAGTTCATTTATGAAAATGGCAGAGGGCTGAGTATGGCTTGAAGGTGACCTCTAATCTTAGAAGCATCATTCAAGTGCGGCTGTTTTGAATTTTTTTGTTTCGTGGTGTTGGCAGAGATGTTTGTCTTTCTTCTTCTTTTTAGGACTGTTTAAATGCTAAAGTGGCATTAGCAAATAAGAGAAAAAGGAGGAGGGACGAAAAGGGCCTAGAGGGGTTATCCTAGCTGCTGCAAAGCTTCTTTCTCTGCAGGGCCCAGAAATGCTTTGGACACAGTGCATGCAGTTTAAAGGGCCAGCTGTTTTCACTCTGCATCGCTAGATGGAAGAGCCATCCAGGCCCCTAACAAGCTCCAAGCTTCAATTTGGTATTTCAAAAATAGAACTCATTGCTGGAACATCTCTATAGCTAAGCATTTGGAGGAGTTGTCAAATAAATGCCATGGGCCAAATATGTCACATGTCCAATGCTATTATTGGGTAATATATGAAAACTTTTGATTTATGTGTAGAAGAATTCAATTTTGTGCGTGCAAATAAGAACACTGTGTATGGGGGAGAAATGTTGAAAGATTAACTTAGTGAATGAACAATATAGGTGTAGCTGAATGTAGGAGAGAGCACTGGAGTGTATATATTGATCCACGCTTGCCTTTATGACTGTCATAGATCTGGGTCTCATTTAATTATTGAACCTTAGCCATTTCTTTTGGCCTACATGTCAGTTCCTTCCTTATCTATAAAATAATGAGGGTAGATGAAATCATAAAGTTGCAAACAGAGAACTCCAGGGACCAGAATGATAATAGAAGGATGGAAACACAGAGTAGAAGAGTGAACATTTCGGTGTTTGTCCTATAATCTGCTCTCTTAATCTGTCTTTCAGAATAAGATGGAGGAGAAATAATATTTTTCAAGTGCGTCATTGCTCTGATGGATTAACAACCCATAGTCCTCAGACTCGGTATGGTTACTTTCTAGTTACTGTGACAAAATACTTAACATGAGGGTGACTTAAAAAAACTTAAAAAGTGGGGGTGGGGGCTGGGGTGACAGCTCAGTTGATAAAGTGCTCAGTCAAAAACCTGAGATTTCCCCAAGAGACCACGTTCAAAAAAAGAGAACGCAAGAAAGGAAGGATGCTGTGGAATGGTCTTGCTGTATGCTGTGAATATGTGCTGCTATCACTGGTGAGTAAAGAAGCCACTATGGCCTATGGCAAGGCAGAATAGAGCCAGGTGGGGAATCCAAGCAGAGAGACAAGGAGAAGGCAGGGTCAGAGGAGATGCTGAGTGCTGCTGGGGGAACAAGATGTAATAGAACACAGGTAACACCATGAAGCCATGTGGCAAAACACAGATTAATAGAAATGAGTTGAATTAAGATGAAAGAGCTAGTTAGCAAGAAGTCTGCCAAACAGTTTGCAATTAATATAAGCCTCTGTGTGTTTATTTGGGACTGAACGGCTGCAGGACTGGGCAGGACAGAAACTTCTGCCTACAGAAGGAAAGAAGGAAGGAAGGAAGGAAGGAAGGAAGGAAGGAAGGAAGGAAGGAAGGAAGGAAGGAAGGGAAAAGCTGAGCATGTCAGCATACATGTAATCCAAACTCTGGGGAGGTGGAGACAGGTGGCTTCTCAGGTTTTTCACACCAGCCAGTCTACCCTACTTAATTAAATGCCAGGTCCCAGTGAGAAACCTTGTCTCAAAAGGTAAGCAGCCACAGAGGAAATGACATCTGAGGTCCTTTAGAGTACACACACATGCATGTGTGCACACACACACTCATATACATGGGACGGGGGACTTAACTGAAGGAGAAAAGGGTTTGTGTTAGTTTATAGTTTGAGGAGATACAGCCCATCATGGAGGAGAAGGCATGGTCTCTAAAACTGAACCACCAGCTGGGGACCAAGTGTTCAAACACATGAGCTTATGGGCAATATTTCATGTTCAAACTACATGTAAAGTCAAGTTTCTCAGCCTGTACTACTGACATGTGGTTCCAGATAATGATTTGTTTGTAGTGGCTATCTTGTGCAATAGAAGATTTTTCACAGTATTTCTGGCTTCTACCCACTAGATGCTCTCAGCACCGACCCTCACCTTTCTGAAAATAGCAATCGAAAATGTCACCAGACAATGCCAAGTTTCCTGTAGAGGGCCAGATTGCACCTAGGTGAAACCAATTATACTTACTTTGAGGTTGCTGTGCAAGCACGGGTCTTGATTTTATATTTTATTTTTGAAAGTTTTACTTCTGTGTGTGTGTGTGTGTGTGTGTGAGAGAGAGAGAGAGAGAGAGAGAGAGAGAGAGAGAGAGAGACAGAGAGAGAGACAGAGAGAGAGACAGAGAGAGAGACAGAGAGAGAGACAGAGAGAGAGAATGTGTGGTACCCATGAAAGCCAAAGGAAGGCAATAGGTCCTGTAGACCTGTAGTTATAGACAGTTGTGTGCTACCAGATGTGGGTTTGGGGAATAAAAACTTTGAAAGAACAGTAAGCACTTTTAATCATTGAGCCATCTCTCCAGCCCAATTTATTTAGTGTTATGTGGAGGAGATACATGAAGAGCCCACCTATGTGAAGGCCAGAAGATGATGTTATGTGTTGTCCTCAGAAACGCAGTCCACTTCCTGTGATTCAGAGCCTTCCGTTGACCTGGAGCTCACCAATTAGGCTAAAATGGTTGGTCATCATGTTCCAAGGATCATCTTGTCCCTGCTTCCCCAGCTCTGGGATTACAAGCATTCCATCATGCTTGGGGTTTTTACATGAGTTTGGGGGTTTAAATTAGGGTACTCATGCTTACAATGCAAGTGCTTTACTGACTGAACCATCCCATAGCCATTTTATTTTGTTATCTTTTTGACAATGCCTCATGTAACTCAAGCTGACCTTGTGCTCCCCATGTAGTCAAGGATGACCTTAAGTAATGACCCTTCTGCCTCCATCTCCCAAGTTCTGGGATTATAGGCCTGTGCCACCAATATCCAGTTTTATATGATGCTCGAGGCTTCATTTGTTAGACAAGCACTGTACCAACTAAGCTCTACCTTTATCCCCAAACATAGATATTAAGGCACAGGCTCTATCAGTGCTACTTGAAGTGTGCCCATGATGAGTGGAATCAGCATTACCTGGAAGCTTGTTAGAAATGCAAGTCCAAGGGCCTCAGTTGGTACTGATTGACTCAAATTCTGGGGGACTCGGCTCTCTTGTTGACTCTGACACTTACTGAAGTTGAAACAGCAATGAAGTAGATTCTTAGGGGAGTAACTGAAGCCTTTCCCCACTTCATGGTTGGGGCTGTGAATAAACAGAAATGATCAGGATTTTAACAGGTGGGGGAGACAGCAAAACGCTGGAGGGAGATAAACAAGTGCACTTCATCCTCCATCAATGAGAAGTGGGATAAGGGAGAGGCAGTCCAGATTTTAGTGGCATTTGGTGGCTGGCCTTGAAGGATTTTAAAATAACATGGATTTGTGAGGAATCAGTTCTTTTGCTTAGCTACCTGTGAGTGCAGGCTATGTTCAGACTATGTGTCCACGATAGTAGATGTCAGTCACAGTGGCTGTAACTCCAGAATAATCCCCCTTCCTCCCAGGACAGGACTGTGACTCCGCCATTCTGTTTCTGGTGGCAGGACCTTCCTTTCTTTCCCTTGCCTGCTGCTATCTCCCACATCCTCAGTCAGTAAGCAACGGGACCGATCAGCTAGCACCTGCTCAGAATCAGGACTTGGATTTAGGATTGTAGAATACATTATAGAATAAGATTATTGGTAGACCATCATGAAAAGAGCATGATGCTTTAAAGGGCACATCGTTTTAATTTGTTTACGGTTTGATTAAGAAAAAGAAACTTCTTCTTTTCTCATGTCGACACTGACCTAGGAAGAAATCCTTTTTATAGTTTGGGATCCTTTTTTTTTTTTTTTTTTCTGGTTCAATGAGATAGAACCCACCAAATAAAATAGGGAGTAGGAGAGTTGCTGTGATGTATTTGCATGCGGTGTAATTATATAGAAAGTATTCATTGAAAGACATTTGGAAAATCCAGAAAGGAAAAAGGAGAGTATTAAATTGATTTATAATCCTGCTATTCAAAGTAAACATGATTAGTAGCTTTTGTTTCATTAAAAAGTCTTGTATATGTGGTGTATGTATGTGTATATTCATATATGTACAGGTGCAAGTGCCATGTGTCCCCTTGTGCACACACAGTCAGAAGAGGCCATTGGTATTTTGCCCTACAGTTCTTTGCCTTGTTCCCTTGAGACAGGGCCTTTCACTGAACCTGGAACTCACCTTGCTTTAGCTGGTCTGGCTGACAAGCCATCCCTATGAATCCTATTTCCCTGGTCCCAGTGCTGAGGTTATAGACCCATGTGGCCACCGCTGGCTTTTTTCTTTTCCTTTCTTCTTCTTCTTCTTCTTCTTCTTCTTCTTCTTCTTCTTCTTCTTCTTCTTCTTCTTCTTCTTCTCCTCCTCCTCCTCCTCCTCCTCCTCCTCCTCCTCCTCCTTCTCCTTCTTCTTTTTTTGGTTTGTTGTTGTTGTTTTGTAATGAGAATCCACACTCAGGTCCTCACACTTGCGCAGTCAACTCTCTCACCCACGAAGCCCCTAAGTGCAGGGATTATAGGCCTGTGCCACCACACCTGGCTTTCTTGTTTTTATTTTATTATATTGTTATGTTACTTAGTGTGTTTTTATTATATTATAATTTTTATTTTTATTATCATTGTTATCTATTTGTTTCTTTAATATTGTTCTCTCCATATAAGGAAGTTAAAAAGTACTTCCATCTGGAGATCAGCAAACACACTAAGATATGTATATTAGGCATGTAAGATTCTGCTGACCTCCTTTAAAAAAACTAACTTCCAGATGCAGTGACCTCAGCACATGTTGGTAGGAGCAGAGAATCAGGGGTTCACGGTCACCCTCTACTATATGGGGAGTTTGAGACCCAGAAAACTTGGAAGCTTGTTTAAAAAAACAAAACAAAACAAAACCAACCCAAACATCAAACAACAAAACAACCTAGTTATACCTAATTTATGACCTGTAGATGCTTAAAATTAGAGAGGATTCTAAAGCTGTTTCTCTGAAAAGTCAGCTGTTAAGGTCACAATGTCCTCTTCCAATGACCGAACTCCTCATACTGCAGTGGCAAGCAGCCACGGATGCCATAGAAATAAAATGTGTATGGCTGTGTCTCAATACCACTATTTACAAAATCAGGCATGCAGAATAGGTTACTAAGTCCTAATCAAAACATAACCCCAGGGCTAGCATTTTAGTGCCAACCAATGAAAGATGCCTATATGAAGTAACTTCTGTTCACTTGGTAAAGAATGAGGAATAGTAGTTCCATCCCATAGAGCCACCATGAAAAGAGAAGAGGACATATTTTTTTGGAGTAAAGTCCACACCCTCAAGTGTTTACACACCATCAGGAAGACATGCATGTGTGAGGAAATGATTCTAAGACAGTAAGAAAATTGAATTATCTTAAAGCATGGGCTCATAGCTTCACAGCTAGAACTGTGTATTTGCTGGCAAAAGTGTATCTGCTAGCAAAGCAGAAGTTGTATTGGTGCTTATCTGAGATACAGCGCTTCTCTTTCCTAACGTTTATTTCTGTCAGTGAAAGGGAAGGAAGAAGAGAATCGGGGAGGCTTGATGTGGATGAAACTCTCTGAAATGACCTAGACGACACAATATGCCCTAGTTCCAGGGTGGCAAAGGTGACTAGAAACTAGTCTGCATTGGATCGATTTGGAAAGCCCCTAGTTTGAATTTTCCTCTTACACAAGTCAAGGGAAGAATGCTCTGATCCACTTCCGTGCTCATTCCTGGGATTTCTGCTGGCTCCCCAGAAAGCACTGGGACAGGAGCAAAACCGCCTTTCAAAATGAAGCGGTGGAGATCTTCACAAGACTTGACTTGTTGGTGAGCCTTTTTCTCCTATGACAGGGCTGACTCCTAGGATGGGCTGTAGCCAAGATACCTCAAGAGCCAGGACAGGAAGAAAAAGTTGTAGTATCCACTCCCCAAAGGCAGTAGAAAATTGCCTGGGATTTTATTCTGGGGAGACTTGGGGTACATCTAGGACAACAGTTCTCATCCTGTGAGTTACGACCCCTTTGTGGGGTTGAACAACTTGTAGGAGTTAGCTGTCTCTCTCTGCACGTAGGTTCTGGGGATTTTATGCAGACCATCAGGCTTGACAGCAAGTGCTCTACCCACTGAGATAGCTTGCTGGCCCATGAGTACTATTTTAATTTGATAAGTCCTGGGATAGGTTTGGTACATGGCACTGACTACTGAAACACTACTATAAACTTGTCCAAACCTCACAAGAAACAGGTAGGAAACAGAAAAACAGTAAACCCAGCAATAAAAGGCATTTGGAAGAAATTCAAGCAGTATTTTTTTCTGAAGTATTTGAGACTATATTTTGACCATTTTGTTTTACCTGGGCTTTCTGGCAAAAAGGAATATATGATAGTTTAAGCACTCTTCTCAAAATACTTTAAAAAAACTATTATCACCTAGCAGTCTATTAAAATGCCAATCTAACTCAACAGGTCTAGAGTAGGGCACAAGTTTATAGACCACCCCCCTTCTTTTTTAGAGTCTCCTGTGTTCCAGGTTGGACTCAAATTCATTATGTAGCTGAGGATAATCTTGAACGTCTAATGCTCTTGCCTCTCTCTTCTAATGGCTAGATTACAGGCGTGTACCGGCATGCCTGTTTATGCGTTTCCAGGAGACAAACCCAGGACTTCAGGAATACTAGGCAAGCACTTTACCAAATGAGCTAGAGCTACAGCCTCAGGTTTGTGCATTCATTCATTCATTGTGTGTTCATTTTTCTGTAACCACTTGCCACACGAAGTCCAGGCTAGCTTAGAACTCATCATGGAGCCCACATTGACCTTAAACTTACCATAATTTTCCTGCTTCAGTCTCACAAGTGCTGAGATCATAGGTGTGAACAACCACACCTAGAAATATTTCTGTTCCTAACAAACTCCCAGAGGATGTCAAAACTGTTGTTCCTGTAACTGTGGTCTCACTTCAGCTCCCCCTTGGCTTTCCAGTCCTTTGAAAGATTTTTGGATAAGACACAAGAAAGCATAGTATAAAAGATAGATAAGGGACCCCACATCTGTATTGAGCAACACACACACCCTCTCCAAACAAAGCAACCAGTTACTCTGCCCTGATAACGTCTTAGCACCCCATGGTAACTCCCTTTTTTTGTGGTCAGACCCACCCTGAAACTTATCTTGGACCTGGAGGCAGTGAACTCATCTAGCCTAGACTGGTCTTAGGAATACAGCCAATAAGACAAACTATGCTCAAATGAATTTTGAGGGAAAAAATCTATTCACAGTTCTATGTCTATTCATGATGGGGCATGCATATGATTGAGAAGGACATGTGCAGTGAAGAAAACCTGTCAACTGAAGCAGTAAAGTACCCACACTCTGCCCTAATAACCAATATCTCCTCTTCCTGGAGCTGCAGAAGGAAGTCCTGAGAAGTCGCCCAAGGCTCATGAGCAATCTGACTTAAACCTGTTGCTCCCTTGCAGAGTTTTGCTCTCTACTTGCACTTTGATTTGGAATAAAATCCCTTGTTGCCTTTTAGTGTGTGTGTGTGCACTTCTTCAATTATCTGAACAAGAAGCCAATAACCTAGAAACACTCGGTCCAGATAGAGACCACTGGTAAAATGAGTAAGGGTTATTACAGAATAGCATAAAGTACTCTCAAAAGTAAATGTGAGCCTGGCCAAAGGGATTGATCACTGTAGAAGAAATACTCTCAAGAAGTGAGAATGAGCAGTTGCTAGAGGGACCACTGTGTGGGCCACACTTTTGAGGGGCAAGATCGGACAATGGACAAAGAAACCATTGTGCAATGTAAATTTTTAGGTCAGCCTTGTACTATTTCTTCAAGTCTCTAGACAGTATTGGGTGATTGAAAGCCCATTTTGGGTTAACAGTTAAAGGAGAGAACAATGGTATGCCTTTCTTCACCAGGAAACCCCAGGCTAGACTTAATCTCATGGTCTTTGGGGCAGTATAGAAAGTCATATCTCTACACATGGCCAGTGATACACTCAGATCTCATTCTTTTGACCAGTAGTTAAATCTTGCCACTTCAGTTGCTGGTTTCACAAGCCACTCATTATGAGGGAGGGTTCTAGTTCAATAACCTTTTACATTTGTAAGTATTTGACAAGCTTCTCAATATTTCCAGAACCATACTTGGAAAAGTGAGCATGCAAGGCATCTTTGGCAACTTTGCTGCATATGTCAAAATGAGATTCATAAGGCTGCTCTTAGAACAGTGATTCCTTATAGACTAAACACATTCACTGAAGGAAAGTCCCCAAGTAACCTGTGGAGGGCCCAGGCAATCACAGCCAAGCTCAAAACTTGCTCATGGATTGCATTAGTCCAAAAAGATTTTTTTTAAATACCCAAGGGTGTACTTCATTTCTTGTAAGAAATCCTCTAAAGATTTCTCAAATTATTCAAGGTTAACATCCCTGGTGAGAATACAGTGCCAGACAGGTTCTGTTGCCAGTTAAAGAGAGATCCATGTTTTAATCATCAGAAAGATAGGATAGAGTTTAGGTTATCTTAAGAAATCTAAATATCAAGCCAAGACAGGTGTTGGGATGAGTGTGCACATAGCTTATCATATAGGGGAAGTGAGTCAAGAGTATGTCCATTATAGTAGAGTTCTCCATAGAAACAGCTCTAGCATCTCTCTCTCTCTCTCTCTCTCTCTCTCTCTCTCTCTCTCTCTCTCTCTCTCTCTCTCTCTCTCCCCCCCTCTCTCTCTCTCTGTGTGTGTGTGTGTGTGTGTGTGTGTGTATGTGTGTGTGTGTGTGTGTGTGTGTTAGGGTTTTATTGCTGTGAACAGACACTATGATGAGGGCAACTCTTATAAAAGAAAGCATTTAATTGGGACTTGCTTACAATCAGAGGTTTAGTCCATTATCATCATGGCAGGAAGCATGGCTGCATGCAGGCAGACATAGTACTGGGAGACATAGCTGAGAGTTCTACATCTGGATCCGAAGGTAGCAGAAAGTGAGAGAGAACCACAGGGTCTGGCTTGGGCTTCTGGAACCCTAAAGCCTACCTGCAGCGACACACTTCCTCCAACAAGGCCACACCTCGCAATAGTGCCACTCCCTATGAGCCTAAGGAGGCCATTTTTATTAAAACCACCCCAGTGTGTGTGTGTGTGTGTGTGTGTGTGTGTGTGTGTGTGTGTGTGTGTGTGATATCGGTACATGTGTGCCATGATATGCATGTGGGACTCAGAAGACCATTTTGTGGAGTCAGTTTGTGTCGGTTCCAGGAATCAAATTCAGGTCATTAGGTTCACAAGGCAAGTACTTTTACATGCTGAGCCTTCATGCTGGCCCAGGGGGAGAACTGGCTCACATAGTCAGGGAGGCAGAGAAGTCCCACAACAAGCTGTCTACAAGCTGGAAAATCAGGCAAGCTGGTGATGAAATTCAGTGCTGTCTGTAGACTTGAGAACAAGGTGTGAATAGTTAGTTAATCTCAAGTGTCAACTTGGCCAAACAGACTCATCTGGGAGACAAATTTCTAGGCATGTCTTCTTGGGAGTTTTCTGCATTGGTTTCATTGAGATGGGGAGAGTCCCCTTAAATGCGGGTGGCACCATTCCACGGGTCCCAGACTGAAGAAAAAGGAGAAAGTGAGCTGAGCACCAGCATTCATCTTTCCCTGCTTTGGGACTGTGAATGCAATGTGACCAGCTGCCGCACACTCCGGACACCAAGCCTTCCCCACCAGGACCGATGGCCACCTCAAACTCTAAGACCAAATAAACTTTGCCTTCCTCGAGTGGCTTTTTTTCGGAGCAGTGAAAAACAGCCGTGAGTGCATCAAGAGTGCAGCTGCCGTAACTCCCTGCCCAAGGCCACAGGCCTTGTAGCCGGGTGGAGTGGGGGCAAAGCAGAGGTTGGTAACACTGTTCACACGGTGTGAAAACCAGTTTCACAAGAACACTGATGCCTCCACTTAAGAAGAAAGCAAAATTGCCATATTATATCTGGGCCTTCGAATTAGATGGCACACACACGAATTGGATGGGGGTAGGTCTTCACTTTGTTTACTGACTCAATGTTTTACCATCTATTTGGGTACCCTTAACTAACCCAGGCTAACCCATAAAATCAAACATTGCACTTAGGGAAAGGATCAATTACTCTCTCAGCAAATAGCTATAGACTGTTCCAACCTACATACACGTGAGTAAGAATCCCACATGTAAGTATTATCTGCTCTCTGTTAGAGGACAATTTGTACTGAACATGACTTTAAATGTTATAACAATGTAATTTTGAATTGATACAGATATAGACATAGATAATAGATTTTTCATGATTAATCAATGTAACTTAGCATTTAATTGAATTCTATCCATAATGGTAAAGGCTAAGAAATGATCACTGGAAACTACAGATGACTGAATGCGTTCCAACACATAAGGCTCTGCAAGTGTTAGAGTTGAGCTGGCCAGATGGCTCAGTGGGTAAAATCACTTGCCACAAAAGCCTGATTACCTGAGTCTGATCCTGGGAACACTGAACTGATAAACCCAGTCTTACCATCCAAAAGAGGGAATAAGTAAAGAATGGAAAAAGGCTACTAATTGAATGAGGTTGAAGCCATAATTAGTAGAGAGGAATATAATTCTCTACAAACAGAATGGACTATACAGTCTAAGTGATACACTCAAAGTGTAAAGTAGACCTGAGACCATACTCCCTGATGGAACTTATGCAAAATTAATTACAAACTCTAAATCTGCATTTAACTTATAGTTAACTCATCACCTGATGAGGATGGTAGCAACTCATTGGAACAGAGAAAGAGATTAAGCAGACCATGATCAACTTTTTTGTACAGATAGAATTAGATTATTATATCCATTAAAATAAATATTCAGTAAATATACTGACTTCTCAATTAAATACAGTGTATTCAACATTCCTACTAAGAAGAAAAGATTTTTTTTTTTTTAGTAATTACCAATACATGTAAAGTGTCTCATTTTGGATAATAAACATCATAATTTCATTATACTGAATTTTGCTTGAGGCTTTCTGAAGGGCACTAATGAGTTTAAAATGATGATATAAAGATCCCATTTGTAAATTTAATCTACTTATCAAAATGGTCTGTAAAGAAACGGTCTGTTTCATCAATTAGCATAAGCTTGTCTGGGTTTTTGAGTAGATTCCAATTCTTTAGAGTTTCTGTCACCTACAGCTGAGGTGTTAGTTTCCAGGTCTTTCAGGCCACTTTCCGTTCATGCACCTCTTATCTACATTCCATAACATATCTTACTATCGTCTCTCACTCCATTTCTTTTCTTCCCTCTTTTTTTTTCTTAAGACACAATCTTGAAACATAGTTCAGGCTAGCCTTGAACTCACTATGTAGCCAAGGCTGGCCTCAAACACACAGCACTCCTCCCTGCTTCAGCCTCCCAAATCCTGACATTTCAATCATGTGTCACCATACCTGGCCTCCAGTAGTCTTCTTATAGACCCATATCTTTAAAAAACAATCTTTTCAGTTTCTTCTTAGTAGGAATGTTGAATACACTGTATTTAATTGAAAAGCCATTATATTTACTGGATTTTTATTTTAATGGATATAATTTCCGAGTTTTTGCAGCATGTGTGGTGTGGTGTGGTGTGGTGTGTGTGTGTGTGTGTGTGTGTGTGTGTGTGTGTTCACTACTGCTGCCTCCAATTCTGCAAATAGCTGCTATCACTGGGCATGATTGTGGTGTGATTTATTTATATTCCACTCCATATACTTTTTACTATTTTATCATTTTGCTTTTTGACTGTTCAATAAGAATGTGTCCTTTTTATATTATGAAAAATATATTTTTTATTTTGCAAAAGATTAATGCATTAGTGGCATTTATTTCTTGTGGCTATTCAGTCAAGCAAAAATACGTAAAGAAGAAAAGACAACAGGAAATGAGTAAGAATATAAATGAATATTTTATGACTATCACCATTGAAATTTAGTGTCATGAAATAGAATGGTATATTTTGTTAGCGTTTTATTCATTTAAACTAAACTCCACTGTGAAGTGTATATTAATTCATTAACAATTCACTGACATTTAATTAAGTGCTAGTTACCAAACTAATTCTTTGAGCTACAAAGCCATAGAGGAACACATAGTCATAATGATTGCATTAGCAACTTAGGAATGCCCAAGTGTAGCCCCAAAGAAAAGTTTTGCTCAACACAAACCCCAAACATTAATTATTCTGGAGTAGGATGTGGTAGGAGGTTAAGAGAATCTTCAGAAAACTGACATTTGAAGAGAATCATTCCCTTTGTCTTCTACTTCTCCCTCTTAATGTACTAGGAATAGCAAAACACATTGTTTTATGCCATTATCAAGCTGTATCTTGGCCTCAATTATTCTGTATTTGTAAAACAGTTAACACTACACTTTGCCCTGAGAGATTACATTTTACAAACAACCTTTGACTCCATTCTAGGGATGGAGGATGACTGCTCTTTGGTAGACACATGAATACCAACATCTTTCCTACACTAACTGTACAGCACAAATAGATGACTTATTCTTAAAAGTACAAAGGATGCTACCCTACAAATTTATCAGGCTAATTTAGGGCTATAAAAATACATGCTTGTGTTAAGAGTCATACAAGGAAAACCAGGTCTAAGAACTTTTTGGACACAGCAGCCTGAAGGAAAAGTGCAGCTCCTCTCCTAGAATTCATGAAGAGGAGGGCACCTAACACCGTGATGGCAACAGGCCTCCTAGACCTGTCACCTGACCTCTTGGTGATTATGCCAAGTGATCAGCACAAAAAGAATCCTCAACTATCCCATGGATGTCAGCTCAGTTCAACCCCACTGTTGATGCACTCTACTTACAGGGCTGTCTGCCTGTTTGTCCATTTGGACCTGCTATCCATCCATCTACCCGTTCATTTGCCTGGTACTAATCCTGTCCCTGGATCCTCCATTGTCCCACCTCTTGCTTCTACAGCTCAGCTGGATTTTGAAGCTTGATTCATACTTGTGACCCTGCCGCTTGATCTTGCAGTAGTGCTTCCAGCAGACCTCTAGTCCACACAGACTATTTGTAACTCTATCAGCTCCCATTTCCGCCTCAGCTACATCTCTTTGAAACACCTTGAACTCTGCTACAGCCTCTTGAAGTTTCTGTAGCCCATTCTATAACTTTAAATCTGTGCATGTATATATGGAGAAATGTATTTGTGTGTAATGTGTGATCTGAGAGTTAATATTAGTAGTTACGACTGGATTTAAAAAAATTTATACTTGCCTCTGCCAGCTATCAAGACAACTGACATGGCAAATAGCTATGAACAAATCTGATATCCCTTGTGAATTTATTGTTATTCAACAAATTCTGATATTGTGAAAAGACAACAAAAACATGCTCCTCAAGTTTCTGATATAGAGAGCTCATGACATTTTGTTTTTCTTTTGTGGGGGGGGTTCTTTTTTCTCTTGTATTTGTTTTATTTTGAAAAATGGGTGTATGTTCTCAACAACATGGCTGCCTAAAGGACCAGAAAAAGAGTAACACCAATAGACGTGCCAACAGAGAAGGGGGAATCTCACCAGGCCTCTCCCCTAAACAATAGACGTGCCAACACAGAACCAAGGCAACTAAAGAATGCCAAAAACCAAGAAGTAGTTTTCCCCGGGAAGGAGGCCCCTAGTTGGTTATCCAACACCAAGTGATCTGCCTGGAAATCACATACATGCTAGCAACACTGAGCAGACTAGGAGGAGTTGGGAGAAGAAAAGGGAATGGATGGATGGTGCAATTCTATTTTTATTAAAAATGGGTGTGTATTAGTGTTTAAAATTTCCTTCCAAGTTAGCTTAGAAAAGATTTGCTTTTCAACTCTGTCTTGAGTTCCATGATAACATTAAATAGTTCACACCTCGAAGGTTTACCATTGCTAACATTCACTAAGGAATTTAATTCTCCGAAGAAATGATCCATTTGCATGATACACAAACCAAGCTGTATAATTGTCATTCAGTGGAAAGCTCCCTAACATTCCTGTATGTCATATCCCACCCACCTTTGCCTCCAGGTAAACATTATCTTTGACTTCCTGTGCCTTTAATTTTGGATTTAGGCAAAAAAAAAATATAGGAATGTTGATTCTTCTCTCTTTTTAATTTGTATTTATTTATTGAGACAAGGTCTCTGGTAGCCAAGATTGGCCCCAAACTCCCTATGTAGCTAAGGATGACCTTGAACTTCCGTTCTCCCTTTCACGTGCTGAAATTACAGGTGTGCACCACTATGTCTGGCTTGTGCAGTATTGGGGGTCAGACCAGGGCCTTGCGGCTACTAGGCAAGAACTTTCCCATTGAGCTACATCTCAAGCCCTTTCCCCGTTTTACATGAATTATTTCTGACAAATACTGAGTTTTGCCCAATAAATGCTGATATCACCTAGAATTTAAATTAAACTTGTAGTTAAACATTAAAGACTGAACACTCACTTTTATCTCTGATCTACCCTCAACCCTACTAAAAAGATAAAAGACGAAGATAGTATAATTTCACACACAAAAAAAAAAAAACCCTGTTAGGAACAGGAGAAATGAAACCAGTTAGCACGAAATACTATGTCATGATAGTTTTATTTGTTCATGTTTATTTCTTCCCTGCCTGTACTTGTTCTGCCCAGGTAATCACTTGGCCCTATGAACTTTGCCCTCCTTTGACTAATGAAATGTGAGCAAACACTGAAGAAGACATGTCTGAGAAGTGTCTGTGGTTCAGTTCTTCTCTTTGCTTGTTGTCCTTCATCAGAATGAAAGTGCCCAGATGGTGTCTACTCTTAAAGCCAGAGTGTCAGAATGCAAAGATATACAGAGACAAAAGCACGAAAGCCTAGTAGAATGACTCTCATGTAACCTCAGTCATAAATGAATGCTGTTGGGGCTTGGGATGTAGCTCAGTGAGGAGCATGCTTGCCTAGCATGCACAAGGCCATGGGTTCAATCTTCAACACCACATAAGCCTGATATGATGGTGCACGCATGTAATGTCAGCTCTGCAGGAGGAGAGAAAATTAAAGGCCTACCTAGATGACATAGTGACCTCCAGCCTAGCCTGGGCAATTTACCTTATCTCAGAATGAATTAAAGGTGAGCTAGGGATATAGCTCAGTGAGTTCTTCCTTTACGGTGGCATGAATGAGATATTCCCCCATTGGACTCAGACATGTCCCCAGATGGTGGCTGTTTGGAAAGGATTAGGAGGTATGGCCTTGCTGGCAGAATGAAGTCACTGAGTTTCAGAAGACTCATTCCATTTTGAGTGTATCCTGCTTCCTGTTGGTGGTCCAGATATGAGTTCTCCGCTGCTGCTCCAGCTGCCTGCCACCTGCCACCTTCGCCTCCGCCACAGTGGACTCAAGCCCTCTGGAACTCCATCAGTTGCCTTGATCATGGTGTCTTGTCACAGCAATAAAAAAATAACTAAGGATCTGGAGAAGTGGCTCAGCAGTTGAGAGCATTGGATGCTCTTGCAGAGGGCCCGGGTTTGAACCCCAGTGCCCACGTGGCGGCTCCCGACCACGGCAACTCTGGGTTCCAGGGAATTCATTGTCCTCTTCTGGCCTCTGTGGGCACTGCATGAACATGGTGCACAGACATACATGCAGGTAAAATACCCATACACATAAAAATAAATGATAAAACACAATATTTAAAAGTGATGACAAAAATTAAATAAGACAGTATTCCAAGGATCCTTGGTCTTCTTACATGGTGCCTTAGACCCTCAGAGCAAGTGCTGCTGCTGATCTGAGGGATACAGCAGGTCAAGGTGCAGGGATTTATACGGTACACTTTCAGGATTCACATCGCATCCCTTCTGCCATCCTCCATTTGAAACTGCCACACATCCACTTACAATAAAGAACAGAGGGGAGAGACACCACCATTGCTGGGAAGCATGTCCAAGAATTTGTAGCTATGCTTTCAAACACATGGTTGTGAGAGGCTCTGCCACACAAAACTAGAGAGAAGAAATCCAGGGATGATAATCATATGTATGTAACCCTTAGAAGAGTTAATACTGTTTTAATTTTATTATGACTAAGCAAACAAAATTGCTTTTTCCCCTATAGCCATAAACGACAGAATCGCTTTCTGCTTGGTGCCTGAGTCCAGTTGCCTAATGTGTAAAGTGAAAGTGTTTTATTTAATCTGGAATGTTGCCTCCTCTTTCCTAGTGATACAATTCAAATTTCTTGTGTGTGAATAATTGCTGTTTGAGTCAGAATAGAGAAGCAAATCTTTCCTAAACAAACTCTCATGACTTTGTTTGGAAGTATGTTTGAGGCATTCATATAAAAACCACAAAAATGTGTGTGTGTGTGTGTGTGTGTGTGTGTGTGTGTGTGTGTGTGTGTGTTTCCTCTCATTATTGGCTGCTGAGAAAGCGGGATAGGTGGAGACTGGAATGCAAACACTGGAAAGTCTCCACAGTCAACTGAAAGGTTGGGAAAGAGAGGCGGGTGAAAGCTAAACCCCTTTGTAGAGGGCAGCCTTCCTCAGCAAGCAGGAAGTAGAAGAGTTCACAAGTTCAGTGAGGAAGACAGCCAGAGCAGGCTCCTCTGGAAACATCATCGCCTTCATCAGGGACGTATTCATCCTAATGCATAGCAGCTGCCTTCACAGAGCTCTGGGGGAGTTTCTAAGCCCAGTGGAAGCAGAATATGCCACTATGCCCATGGAGAGTTCGTACCTGCTCTGTGTTTTTGAACTGAAAGGAAAATGGTCCTTCTTGTGAGGTCCCAGTGGGGCAGGGGGTCTGCCTCCCTCCCTCTTCACACTGATTTACCAGTAAGGCCAGTGGCCATTGCTGTTTTGTCACTTGTCCTAAGTAAATGTCATTAGAAGGGGCTGATGTTATGGAGGGAAGGCAGGGAGCTGCAGACTTAGCATGAAGCCCCAGCCAACAGCCACAACCAACACTGTCATTTTAAATTGAAGTCCAAGTTCAAGAGAACTTGGGTCCTTCTCTTCTCCTTCTAGGGACACAGAGCAGCTAGCAATCTCAGCAGGTTAGAGCTCAACCTTTTCCTGGGAGAGACATTTTACTTAAATCTCAAAAGTGTGTTTTTAAAAATTGTTACATTTCATTTATTTACCATGGGTATGCATGTACGTGAGTGTGGTGGGAGGCGTTAGTTCTCTGCTTCTATTCTGTGGGTCCAAGAATAGGATTTAGGTCATAAGCCTGCTTAGCAACTGCCTTTACTTGCTGAGCCATCTTGCTGGTTCAAGAGTGGACATTTTGAAGGAACTGTCTAATATATATATAGTCAGGGAAAATCTGCAGATCTGTCAATGTGGGCTCATGAGCTGATGACAGAAAGCACCCTTTTCTTACTAGAATTTTGTAGAAGTGCTCTGACTGCTGGTGTCTGGCTTGGTATCTGGATCAGATGCTTGCCTTGTTGCTGCAACAAAATATTTGACAAAAGCAACTTAAGGAAGGGTTTATTTTGACTTACGGTGCCAGGGAATACAGTCCATCATGACAGGGAAGATACAGCGGGAGCAGGAGGCAGATGGGCATGTTGTGTCCACAGTCAGGAAGTCAATAAATGCTGGTCTTCAGCTCCCTTCTCCTTTTTACTCAGCTCAGGACTCCAGGCCTTAGGATGGTGCAGCCCAAAATAAGGGTGAGTCTTCCTTTGTCAATTTACCTAATCTGGATAATCCCTCACAGATGTGCTCAGAGTCTTGTTTCTCTGGTGATTCTAAATGTCATCAAACTGACAATCAAGATTAACCATCACAGTCTCTTTCTTAGAGTTATTATTTAAATCCTCATGATTTCATAGATATACCCTTCTACTTTCCGACATATGCACTGTTTGGGAAAATAAGACCCTTAATTCCATAGCTCTAATCTTCTGTCTTTGGGGCATTTTCATCTCCAAGGAATATTCAATCGGTTGGATATCACACCTAGACCAAGCTCCTTCCTCACCAGCTCCACCCACCATACTAACCCCTCCTCTCATCTTGTTTCTAATCTGTTCACAGAAAAGGACTTCAACACTCCCCCAGGTGTCTTCCTTAGAAATCTGGATGTAGGGCTGATAAGACAGTTTCAGGTAAAGGCACCTGTCCTAAAGTCTACTGACCTGAGTTCAAGCCCCAGGCCTGGCATGGTAGAAGGAGAAAACCAGCTCCACCAAGTTGTCCTCTGACAGCTGCACATACACATATACAGAAATGAATAAATAGGAGCTTGGAGTTAATATCAGAGAACTTCCCCTTCTCATGGGAATAATCAACCAGATGGCATTATTGCCTGTGTTAGCTCCCCTTTCTCCATGATCTTCCTTCAGCTCCCATCTTCTACATGACTGCAGTGACCACCTTTCTGGTAGAGCAGCTCCCAAACTTCTGTGACTGAAGTCTATTTCCACATGGCATTGATTTTATGATTTTGCATTGAGTGCATATGTTCAAAAAGTCTAAGCTAGGGCCAACCAGTTGCCTTATGAATCAGGTTTCTAGTAGTCCAATAAGAAATAGCATAACAAAGTTTAGAGGCTGTGAAGCCCAAATCCCAGGTTGAATTCCTGCCCTTGATCCTTGCTGGATCTTGGTGCTGGTCCATCACATAACCTCTCTGTTCCATAGTTTTCTCATCTGGAGAAACAACAAGGACAAAGCTCGCCATAAGGATTAAATATGACGATAAGTAGAACATATCTAGAACTCCATTGCTGTAACTGGTTTTCCTAATATCATAGATGCTTATATTTATTAATTCCCTTTTGTGCCAATTCTCTGGAGTTACAGTGCCTTCTCTAAGGAGTATGTAGGAGGTTTCCAGGAACATGGTGCCTAAGTCAGAAAACTCTGCCTTATGGGTTGCCTCTATAACATAGCAGTCCATGTGCCAAATCTTATTCAACTTTCATTTCCCAATAACAACAGAGTTCTTAGCAGATATTAGAGATAAGAACACAGGTATGAAAAGTAAAAATATCTAATCAGGCTCAGAAACCAAACAAAATAAACCAAAATATCACAAACTATAGAAGGTAAACCAAAAGTACAATTCATGCGTCTGAGAGATTCCTTGAGTCCTACTTCAATGTTTCCAAGACCTTTAAATGAATTTTCCAGGGCATGCTAGATAACACACATTTTCCTCCTTACATCATCATAGCATTCTTTGATCTGAATCTTAAAATGAACTTGGTCCCATTATCATGAAAACCTTCATTTTCTTCTTTTCATACCCTTTACAATCGAATCTCAGGATATCATATCTTGGTTGGAAACTAGGATACCTACAATATATTTTGGCTTTAAGAGTACTAGAGAGAAATTTCGTTAAGGACTAGTCAATAAAAATGATAGATGGAGTGATCTTTGGTCCTTTGCTTGTGAGACAGGGTCTTGTGTAGTTGATTTGAACTCCTTATCCTCCTGCCTTAACCTCCTAAGTCCTGGGATTACAGGTGTGCACAACCAGGCTGGACTGAACAATCTTACTAGCAAATGATTAATACGTTAAATGGCTGGTGTTGGCTTGGCACAATGACACAATGTATCAACCTCATCTATGTTGCAAGAAAATGATTATGTCAAGATTCCTGAAGAGACTTCTAGAAGGGTGGGTAATTTATAATTGGTAAGAAAAGTAAGTAATGGCATTCAACATTTTGATAGCTGTGTATATACTATATGTATACATACTTTTTCATTGGCCCAGGTGGAACTGGTAGCAAGTTAGGATTATGTAGCAAAGTGTATTGAATTCTCTTCTTAGTTTTGTTTTAAAATTAATGTGCTGTGTGCCAGGCGGTGGTGGCGCACGCCTTTAATCCCAGCACTTGGGAGGCAGAGGCAGGAGGATCTCTGTGAGTTCGAGGCCAGCCTGGGCTACAGAGTGAGTTCCAGGAAAGGTGCAAAGCTACACAGAGAAACCATGTCTCAAAAAACCAAATAATAATCATAATAATAATGTGCTGTCATAAGAATATTAAAGTACTGGGATTTAACTTCCTAATGAAAAAGAGGGAGTAGATTGATGCTTTTGGACTGCATGCTTGCTATAGATCAGGAATTGCATTTGATTATCTCATTGTCAGGAAGCTTCAGGTCCCATATGGTATATGGACAGGTATGGGGTCCTATTTACATTGACTACTGGTCAGCAGTGAATTTGCCAACAGTAAGCACTTAAAATCAACCTGAAAACTCAGTACTGGGCTGGAAATGAAGTTGGGAGGCAAGGTGGAGGTCAAAGCCACAACCTTTTTTCCTGTAAGCCACGTTGCAAAATCAGCTAATGTTGTTCTTCTAGATTTCTTCTAGTCTTTTAGGCGAGATAAGGTAAGCAGTTAAGTGTGTGTGTGTGTGTGTGTGTGTGTGTGTGTGTGTGTAGATATGAAGGCTAATTTATTATAGCCGCACTTCCTGGTGCAACTGGCACTGGTTGGTACTTCCTGAGTACTTTCAGAGAAAAAGAAAGTAGTTTATGCTGATATCTTCACATGTGTTATTTTTCTCAATTTTCACTGCACCCCTTAAAGACACACACACACACACAAACATACACACACACACACACACACACACACACCCTACTTTGTAAATGTGCAAACTAAATTTCAGGGTCATTGAGTCACTTTTCCAAAATGTGAACACCAACTTTTAGGAGAAAGAAAGAAAAATAGGCAAGAAAAGAAGAGAGGGAGGGAGGGAGGGAGGGAGGGAGAGAGGAAGGGAGGGAGGGAGGAAAGGTTGGCAAGCTGTGGCTGGAATTCTGTTTGTGCTGCTTGCCAAGCTTGGATTCAGTCCATAACACTGTAAAAAAAAAAGCAGGAGGAGGAGGAGAAACTGAGGAAATTCCTCTGCATTGCCAGACTACAAAACTAGCCTTAAAGATAGAGAAGAGAGCTGGCTGAGGTGGCACATGCCTTTAATCCCAGGACTTGGGAGGCAGAGCCAGGTGGATCTCTGTGAGTTCGAGACCAGCCTGGTCTACAGAGTGAGATCCAGGACAGGCACCAAAAATACACAGAGAAACCCTGTCTCCATAAATCAAAAAAGCAAACAACAAAAGCAAAAACAAAAACAAAACTAGAGAAGAGACAAAGGTCAGTTTTTATTTTTTTGGTTCCTATGCCCCTTCACCAAGATCTACTGCCATTCTTTGTGTGGTTGTCAGGTATTCTGGGATATTTAGGCTTCTCTCTAGTCCCCCACCCTGGCACTCCACAATTTTATTGAATGTATCCTTATCTGGGTTTGAGTGCCTAGAAGGCTCCCACAGAGTCTGTTGTTGTTGTTGTTGTTGTTGTTGTTGGTGGTGGTGGTGGTGGTGGTGGTGGTGGTGTCAGAAACAAGATTTCATGTAGCCCATGCTAACTAAAACCCTCTATGTAACTGAGGATGACTTTGTACTTCTGATCTTCCTGCCTCCACCTGGGATTAGAGCTGTGAGCCACCATGCCTGGTTTATGTGGTCCTGAGGCTAAGACACGGGGCTTTATGCATGTTAGGGAAGCACTCTACCAATGGAGTTCCATTCTTAGCCTGTTGAGAGTCTTGCCATGTGATAATCTAGCTAACGGCATTACAAATAGAGTAACTGAATAAAGCAAAAGAAGAGGAGGAGGAAAGAGGGGAGGAGAAATCCAGGTTGTTGGAGGGGGGTAAGATATCTCAGAGACAGAAATGTCCGCAGAGGGGTTGGGATGTGTGTGAATGTTCCAGCTACAATTCCATGGCAATAGAAGAACTGAAATGTAATCACAGAAGATTTCTATTGATTTAGGGGTTCCTAGGTGGAAGAGCATCTGTGTGCTAAAAACAAGGCAGAGCCTAAGATGAAACAAAGACACAAACTCATGGAAGATAAGCAATGTTGTATCACTGAATTTGGACCCACAGTGACCTCCCTCCAAAGCCACTGGCATTATCTGAGAAGGAGCAGACCTCCACGGAGGCAATGTGTTTTCTGCTTTCAAGAACACAGGTTAGTGCTTGTGGCTCTGGGCATGGACTTTCAACTCTAGCTGTTGGCCCTGCCACACTCAGAGCCAAGGGAAGGCAACTCCTGCAGATGGCTTTCCGTTCCCACTCCTTATGCTAAGCCAAAGAAAAGAAGACATAGCACACTTACCTGCAGTCCTAATGAAGGCAGGATTTCCTCCCGGCTGCATGGTTACTGACATAACTAACCTGCAACAACTGATGAACCAAATGACAGAGACCCAGTGGCTCCTGTGTCTCTGATTTAAAGTTGACTTGGAATCCAGGCCCTCCCACCAAGTTATCAGAAAAGAATGTTGAAGCAACATATCCAAAGCCAATGGGCAAGCCAGTGGCTTCAACCCACCTACCTGTAACAAGTAACCACACAATCAGCCAGACAAGAGGAATTATGTGAGTCTTCCTCCATATTTTCACACAACTCCCTGACAGTTAATATCACTTGCAAACTCCCAGAGACATTTCTTGGCACCTTAAAAGGCCCACTACTGGGATGGGGAAGCAGCTCCATTGCCAGCGTGATTGCCTAACATGCACAAGGCCCTGGCATCGCCAGTACCACATAAATCAGACACTGGCACACAACTGGATTCTTGTAATGAGGAGGAGGCAAGAAGACCAGAACTTCAAGATCATCCCTGCCGACTGTTGCCTTAATTTCTTCTCAGGGAAAGACTTAAGCAGTGTGTATACCTTCTCCTAAGGTCCTAATGATAAACCAAGACGTGATTCTACCACAGTTCACTCTGGGGAGCCAATACGTGTATTGGGCTTCATTATAGAGCACAGCTGAGGGGTGTGAGTGCTTCTTCTCCCAACAGGCTAAACTTGGAAAGCCTTTACCCAACAGGGATGATAGATTTCCCCCATAGCCACATTGAGGGAGCCCCTCTACCCCCAGTCTTCTCTTGCCTCTATACTTTAGTCTAGCACTTCTCAACCTGTAAGTTGAGATCTCTTTGGGTGTCAAACAACCCTTTCATATGGGTTGCATAGCAGATATCCTTCATATCAGATATCTACATTACAATTCATAATGGTAGCAAAATTACAGTTACTAACTAGCAATGAAATAATTTTATGGTTAGGGGTCACCACAACATGAGGAACTGTATTGAAGTGTCGCAGCATTAGGAAGGTTGAGAACCACTGCTCTAGCACCTTTCAAGGAGTGGCTGGATATTAAAGTAAGGGTCTTCTGATCCTTCACACCCCTCTATGAAAATCCACAAGCACAACTGATATAATCCTTTTGTAAGGGAGCACAGCTGAACTCCCCAAGATGGTGCTTGCTTGACTAAGAGAACAGTCACTCACAGCATCTACAGAGTGAGCATTTTGTTTAATCTTACCATATTTATTACACACAATTAAAATACTTATTCTACATTGCTATCCCATTTCTTAAATACAGTTATCTAGTCTCACGAAGTAGAATATGTACTCTGTTCCATGCTATATTCATCTTATAGGTCCACAAAAACTACATGATTTTTTAAACTTTCTTTTTATTTATTCTTTGTGTCTTTCACATCATGCATCTGGATCCCATTCATTTACTGGTCCCTTCCTATGACCCTGAGGACATGAAAGCAGGAGAACTGCCCTACCCCTTGCTCATGCTGCAAGGGGTGAACTAGCCTGGATAATACTGGAGAGCTCACCCTGGTGGTGAGGACAGGGGAGAGGTAGCGGGTTGACCGACCCTGTAACTACTCAGGTCCAGAACCAGGGTTATGAGTTGGTGCATCCCAGCATCCACCCCATCTGTGATCTGCTGGAGCACATGAAGAAGCCAATCCTGCAGGCCCAAAGCTGCAGGATCTCCACAACACAGGGCAACAATAGGATATCCAGGAGGAGTCCCGGTGAGGGTCTAGCATTGATAGTGTAGCAGAAACCAGAGGCCTCAAACCAGACCCATGACTCTCGGCAGATAAAGTTATATGGACGAGAGGGTTTACTGTATGACTTACTGTGTCACACTACAGCTTCCATGACTAGATCAATTTTTCCTTCTCTGTCTCTCTGTCTCTCTCTGTCTCTCTCTGTCTCTGTCTCTGTCTCTCTCTCTCTCTCTCTCTCTGTCTCTCTCTCAATCTCTCTCTCTTCTCTTAAATTTTATTTTATTTTTTGGGAGAGGTCTCAAGGGCAGAGGGCAGAGTGAGTTTGAAGTAAGCCTCAAAATAAATAAATAAATCAGTCCCGTGACTAAAGCCTCAGTATTGAGACAGAAATATCACTCTGGATATTAACATTTAACATTTACCTACTGGAATGTTCTTCCTTACATTCCTGAGACTATTATCTGGAAGCCAAGCCTCCCTTAAGGTAGGAGTGAGAAGTCTCACCTTGCAGGAGAATAAGGAAAAGAATGGACATGGGAATTTGCCAAAATTAAACACTTGATGGGCTGGTCTTGCTTCCAGCTGGATAGCTACCCCGGGCTGTAACTTAATTAATCTTCCTCTGGGGAGTGTGTTTGAAATACCAGGCAATAGAACAGTCTGGGAGTTGACATGTTTAATTAAGTTGAGGCTTATTTACCGTCATCAGTGGTTCTTCTGCCTCCCTGGTCCCTGCACATTGGCATCCCTAAAGACTAGCCCCAACTCATTTGGATCACTTCCACTTTGTCAGCTTGAAGATTCACAGTACAGCTCAGTGTGGTAGCACACACCTGTAATCCTGGCACTTGGGAGACACCGGCAGGAGGGTTGCCAGAAGCTCAGGGTCACTGTGTTCCGGCACAGTGATTTCCAAGCTAGCCAGGGCTGTGTAGTGAGTACAGAGTGAAACCCTGTCTCCTGACAAGAGAGAGAGACTGGGAAGATGGTTCAGTCAATAAAGTGCTTGCTGCATAAGGAAATGAATTTAATCACCAACATCCAGTTAAAAACCAGCTATGGAGAGGCAAGAACAGGATAGTTCCTGAGGCTTACCAACCAGCCAATCTAGCCAAACTGGTGAGCCCCAGGTTCAGCAAGAGACTCTCAAAAAATAAGGTGAAGAGCTATTGAGGGAAATACACACCATGGACCTCTGCCACACACACACACACACACACACACACATCACAATAGGAGGCCACATCTTCTAAATTTCTCTTTAGTTTGTCAGCAAACTCCTTCTGTAAAAGAGCAAATGGTAAACTTTGTGGAAATTAGAGTCTGTTGATGTTATTCAGCTCAGCCTTCATAGTAAGAAAGTAGCCATACATGCTATGCAAAAGAATGGCCATGGCTGGTTCAATAAAACTTTATTTATGAATGCCAAATTTGAATTTCATGTAAGTTTCACTTGCTGTGAGATATTACATTTCTTTAGATTTTTTTTCTAGCCATTTAAAAACTATTAAAAAAAATCCTCATGGGTCTAAAAAAGCAAGACTGACTCCAAATTGGGCCTGTATGCCAGACTTCATCATTTGTCATTTTTTTTTTAAAAGGGCCTTACTATTTTTTAAGATTTATTTATTTATGTATTTTATGTATAATAGAGCTTTCTTCATGCACACCAAAAGGAATCTGATCCTATTACTGATGGCTGTGAGCCATCTTATGGTTGCTGGGAATTGAACGCAGGACCTCTGGAAGAACAGTCAAGTGCTCTTAACCACTGAGCCATCTCTCCAGCCCAAAAAAGGGCCTTACTATTTAGCCCCAGCTGGGCTAGAACTTTCTATGTAGCCCAAGTTGGCCTCAAATTTGTGGCAATCTTCTTGTCTCTCTGCCTCCTCCCATCTTCTAAGTTTTCTTCAAATTCTAGTCATTAGAATACCATTAGACATCTAGCAGATTTGACACTGCATTTCTTTTTTTTGTTCCCCCACCCCCACAATATGTGTGTGACAGGGATTATACAACCTTGGTTGGCCTTGAACTCATGACTCCTAACTTTAGCCTCTTGAGTGTTGAGATTACAAGTATATGGCATAGTACCCAGCCAGACTTGAATTTCGGAAGTATTGGGGAATTGAACCTAGGGCTTCTCACATGCTAAGTAAGTGCTATCCTACCTTCCTCCCCCTTTCTCCACATTTTGAGGCAGGGCACCATTAAGTTGCCCAAGCTGGCCTTGAATTTTTTAACTTCCTGCCTTTAACTAGGATTGCAGGCCTGCACCTTCAGTCCTGGCTCTGATGTCTTTATATTCTTGGTGTAGAAGAATTCTCCCAGGGCCCCTGGCTAAAAGTCAGAGGGTTGCCAACGTTCCTATTTGTCAGCCCTTAGGTAAAATCAATGGCTGTTATCTGATTGCTTACATCTTGTAACACATCTAATATGTATACCTGTCTTCTGCCCAGGAAGTTCTACACATGCAAATTAACTCTCACAGTGCAGGATTTTCATCAAAGAACTCATTTTAGTATCTCTGCCATTGTGCGTGTATGTGTGTGTGCGTGTGCGTGTGCATGTGTGTGCGTGTGTGTGTGTGTGTGTGTGTGTGTGTGTGTGTGTGCATGTGTGTTATACACTGAATGTCTTTCTCAATTGCTTCTTCAGCTTATTTTTGAGACAGGATGTCTCACTGAACCTAAAGCTCACTGGTTTCGCTGGGCCTGCAGGTCAGTGACCTCCCAGGATCTGCCATCTCTGCCTCTCTAATGCTGACAGTACAGATACACGCCACCCCTCTTCCCAACTTTTTACATGGTGATAGGAATCTAAACTCAGTTCTTCAAGCCAATTGAGCCATCTCCTTGTCCCTTCCATTGTTTCTTATGTATATGCATGCATCCCTTAACACCCTCTCCTTTCTTTAGAAGCTGTTTCACCCGGAGGATGTGTTTTTACTTTCAACCTTAATTGTGATTTATGCAACGGAAAGGCCTCACACAGGTGAAGATTAAATGTTAAAGGTAGAGAGAAGGATCTGGTGTCTATGCCTATGTTGCTGTTCATCCCCCCTGCTGATACCTTCCCCACACAACCATGAACCTACAGAAAAGTTCACAGCTCACCACATGGAGACACTACCAGCACATCAAAGTGACTATCATTAAAACTCTGGCAATAAGAAGTGTTACGAGGAAATGAAGAAATTGGAATTCTCATCTTTGCTGGTGGGAATCCTTATTTAGTTGCTTTGGAAAGCAATGTAAGTCTTTTAAACAGTTATACACGGAATTACCAGATGACCCAGCAATTCCACTCTGAAGTACTTCTTTTTTTCATTTTATTTTAATTTTACGTATATGAGTACTTTGCCTGCATGTATATCTGTATATTGTGTGCATGACTTGCTTCTATGGATGCCAGAAGAGGACATCAAATCTCCTGAAAGTGAAATTACAGAGGGTTGTGAGCAGCTGCGTGGGTGTTGGGAATTGAACCCATGTCCTCTGGAAGAGTTGCTAGTGCTCTTAATCACTGAGTCATCTCTTCAGACCTTGAAGTGTATCTTGAAGTAAAACAATAATATTCTCACATAGAGACATGTATACAAATATTAAAAGCAACATGACTAATAACATCCAAAAAAGCAGAGTTCTAATGTCCATCAGCTGATAAAATGTACTGTATCCTTAACATATCATTAAGACATAAAAGAGAATGAAATAGTAATATATGCTTCTACAAGAACAAACCTTGAAGACATCCTGCTAAGTAAAAGAAGACACAAAAGACCATGAATTATATGATTCACTTTATATAAAATGCCCAGTAGAGGTCAATCTATAGAGCTTGGAAGTAATTTGATTTTCTACTAAGGCTAGGATAGGGTGAGGAGTGGGGAGAAAACAGGTGATGACTATTAATAAACACAGGATATCTTCTAAGGTTGGTGGAATGTTCCAAGATTGTGGTAATGCTTCTTGCAAAAAAATTGAAACATAAACTTTAAATGGTGGCTTGTATGGAATGTGGAATACTATTTTTTAAAAGGCTTATGCTTAGATTACACTAATTTGGCCATGAATGAAAAGGTTATCTTTATTTTCTAACTACATTATAATCTCTTCTACTCAGCTGGCAGTGGAGCCTACCATGTATTTTTTTTTCTGCTTATATTTTAATTTCACAAGTATATTATAAACATTCATTTCTTTGTTCTTTAGCATATAGACAGTTATGTTTGTTGGCTCAATTCAGAAGACAATCTTAAATAGTTAAAATGAAATAATTCAAACAAAATTAGAGCTGAAGTTGGTTATTAAGTGTGAGTGTCTCAAACACAATTTCCAAGTTATCATACCAGTTTGGCATGATGAAATGGGGAAGAAAACAATCCAGAGTTTCAGTGGAGAATTGATGCCTTCCATTTAACAATGGGATCCCTTGGCCATTGAGAAATTGAATGTGAGATATCTTTCTTGTCTACTACAGAGTGCCTAGAAATTAGGATCTTAAAGTTATGCTTATTTTTAAGTTTATCCTACAAATATATAAACTATAATAGGATCATATAGATTGTAAATTTTGATTAATTTGTAACTTCTTCAGTTACTTATCTCATGATGGTCACCAAATATCTGACCATAAGTAATTTAAAGGAGGAAGGATTTATTCTGGCTTACAGTTTGCAGGGATACAGTCTACCAGGGTTGTGGGAACATGAGGCAATTGGCTCATGTCTTTGTGGATCAAGAAGCAGAGAACTCTGGCTAGAACTGGAGTTGGTCTAGTACTTATAAAGCCCATCCCCCATTGACCTACTTCCTTCAATAGGTCCCACCACCAAAATTTCACAACCTCCCCAAACAGCACTACCAGCTGAGCACCAAATTTTCAAACATGAGAGTCTGTGAGGAATAGTTTCTATTCAAACCATATTGATGACTCCAGTGAATGTTGATGGAGAACTTTCTGTGTGCACAGCACTGGACAAGAGGATCATCTCAGTCAACTCAGTAAGCAAGTGATGGTGCTTGTAGGGCTGCTGACTTTCTACTGTGAAAAATGTGCACAAAACATATGTATTACATGCTTAGGGAACATCATGGGTGAGAGGGTGCAAAGAATGTAAGAGCCAGGAGATGGAGAGAAGGCAGTCTTCTGGCACAGCCGTAGCAATCATGATCCTGTAGTGTTTTTTTTTTTTTTCTTTTCTCTTTGGGGGCCGCCATCCAGCTCCCAAATAAATAGACACAAATTTATTCTTACATATGAATGCCTGGCCTTAGCATGGCTTGTTTCTAGGCAGATTTTCTAACTTAAATTATCCTGTCTCTCTTTAACTACATTTTGCCTCTGGGCTTTTTACCTTTCTCTGTTCCTGTATACCTTTTCTTTCCTTCTTAGTCATGTCTCTGACTGTGTGGCTGAGTGACTGGCCCCCGAAGTCCTCCTTTCCTTGTTCTCTTGCTCTTTCTTCTTTCCTTCCCAGATTTCTCCTTCTATCTATTCTCTCTGCCTGCCAGCCCCGCCTATCCTTTCTCCTGCCTCACTATTGGCCATTCAGCTCTTTTTTAGACCATCAGGTGTTTTAGACAGGCACAGTAACACAGCTTCACAAAGTTAAACAAATGTAGCATAAAAGAGTGCAACACATCTTTCCATCATTAAAACAAACGTTGCAAAGCATAAACAAATGTAACACATCTTAAAATAATATTCCACAATATGATCCTATATCAGAGGTTTTTTTCACTGAGCCTGTACAAAACTGGATCTGTCACTAGCCAATCATGGATTGAGGAAGGGCTCACAAGTCCCTAACCCTCCTTGCTGAACTATTAGCTACTGGTGAATTTTGGTGGAGGGCAGACATTGTTTTTAGTATAGTCATGGTTGAACCTGTCAGGTTCCAATGGACAGTTCCAAACCTGTGGTCACACATGAGCTGAGTTAAACTCAGTTGTTAACAAAACAAAACAAAAGACACAAATGTGAGGAAAGGACTGTAGGGAGGAGGTAAGGAAAGGACTGTAGGGAGGAGGAAAGAGAGAAACGGAAAAGGACAGGAGTGTTATAGTAATTAGAATCCATTGTATACATGTATGAAATTATCAAAGAACAAATTTATTAAAAATACAACTTAGACAATAATAATAGCAAAACTTTTCAAGTTCCTCCAACACCCCCCCCAAATATCCAAACAAAATGAAATTTTGATTTTTAAAGATATATGCTATATATTTCACTTGCTTTATTCTAAAATCCTATATTTGGCACATCACTTGTTGAAAGATCAGTTAATAACACTGAGTCCATAATCCACGTTGATTAAGCCAACCAGGAATTGAGTATATGGAAATGAGTAAAATCCTACGATCCGTCCATAAATTTTATCCAAGTAAATGTTTCTAACATGTAGGCTAAGATGTCTTGATTTTCTAGTGTCCCCAAAGGCTTCCTAACCCATAATACTATGCAGAGGAAAATATATATCAATGTATTAAATTATTATATTTTTACTTCATGGGATTACCATCCAAAAATCATTTGTATCTCAACTATCTCAATCTCAATTCCCAGCAGGAAAAAAAAATGCAAAGTCAAAGCTAAAAGCAAAGCAGATCTCTTTTTTTTTCCCCCTGCCCCCCAGATCTCTTAAAAGGCTTAGTTTTGCACTCGGGAGGCAGAGGCTGGCGGATCCAGGATAGGCTCCAAAGCTACACAGAGAAACTCTGTCTCAAAAAAACAAAAACCAAACCAAAACAAAACAAAACAAACAAACAAAAAAAGCTATATCCTGGGCCCCATGGATCCATTGTTTTGGTTGGGGGAAAATATTATATACTTCCTTGGGATGTCTTTTCATTGTATCTCCTCTTAGGACTCCGTCATGGGACCAGTAGTCAAAGACTTATAACTGGTCAAAGTGCTGAAAATAAGTGACTAATGAATGCTCAGCCCTAAATAGAACATCTACCTCAGCCACCACTCCAAGGCCCAGGGAACATCACAGAAGATGGGAAAGAGTGAGCTTAAGAGCCAGAAGATGGGGAGGAGAGGTGTGAAAGGCTGTCTTCTGGCTATGACATGTCCTTGCATTCATTAACTCACTGCATCTATGACTACTTTCACAAGATCGAGCCCACAAGACCAGACAACATTCTGATAAGCAGCACTAATTGGATTCAGCAGGGTTTAAGATAAAACAAATAAAAGGAGAGAACAAGAAGTGAAAGGGGAATATGTTGGCAGTGCTTAGGGGTAGTGGGAAGAGATAGGTAGGAAGGGGTGTGACCCAGATTACTTGTTTCCATGTACAATATTTTCAAGGGATAAAGGAAAGATAAGAAAATAAATAACTAGAAATTAAACAAGGGTGGTCACCAAAGATTCAAGAATTTGTATTCAAGCTCTTTACATTGACTTTGCCATAGAGACTCCATTTTCTCTCCAAATGTAACAAATGGTTACTCAGTAGCTTTTCCTAGCTCTCATTTGTCATCTTACAGTTCTGAAGGCCCAAACAGCCTGAGGATATAGCTCAGTGGTACAGCACTTGCCTGGCATGCATGAGGCTCTGGCTTCCATCCCTCAAACTACCAAAAATTGGAATTGTCTTGCACTGGGCTAAAAACCAGCATCTTCAGGGCTGTTTCCCTTTGGAGGCTCTAGGGAAGAATCCATCCTCTTGGTCTGGGGGTACTTGCTTCTCTTCCCAAAGCCTAACACTTCCAACTTCTAATTCCTTCTTATAAAGGATAATATTGGGCCCAGAAATTAAATGCAAGGTTGTATACCCATTTTAAGTTCTTTAATTTTCTGCAAAAGTTTTTCTTCTATAAAATGACACATTCATAGATATGTTAGAAGACCATTATTCTGCCACACATATGTGACAAAAGAGAACTTTTTTATTTGTGAGCATAATCATCATTGTTTTCTTTTTTTTTCTTTCTTTTTTTTTTTTTTTTTTTTTTTGGTTTTTCGAGACAGGGTTTCTCTGTGTAGTTTTGCGCCTTTCCTGGAACTCACTTGGTAGTCCAGGCTGGCCTCGAACTCACAGAGATCCACCTGGCTCTGCCTCCCGAGTGCTGGGATTAAAGGCGTGAGCCACCACCGCCCGGCCAATCATTGTTTTCTTTAAGCACCTGCAATAGTCTGAACATGGATAGAAAATACCATCCACTTTATGTCAAGCCTTAACAGTGTGGACTTGAGTATTGGTGTACCCATTATGCAGACAATAACACTGAAGTTTGGGAAGGCATGAAGACTTGCTAAGAGTCCTATAGCTGTTACTCCAGCCTCCTCTTCTTGCAAAGTATATGCTTTTATTTATTTTATTTTTTTGTTTGGTGCTTGATTGTTCCTGTTGTAGTTATTGAAACAGGGTCTCAGGTTACTCAGTCTGGCCTCAAACTTGCTATGTGGTTGGGATGACTTTGAACTGATGCTTTTGTCTCCATCTCCTAACTGCTGGAATTACAGGTGTGTACCCACCACACCTGCAAAGTTTGTGGTTTGAAACATTACCAGGACATTCTACTTGACCTCCCATGATCACTATACCAAGTCCTGGCTCAGACTGTTACCCTTAACTTCCCCTTTGGACCTCTCCCTGTGCAACCTTAGGATGCAGCTCTGTCACAGCCTGTGGGACCTGTTGCTCACACAATGCCCAACAAGGACTCAGATGGGCAAGACATGGCATCTTGCCCATCTGTCTTCCTCAGTGCAGTCAGTCATTTGGCATTTGTGCTGTGCTCACTACGCACTAGATATGGTACCAGCTTCATTTTTTAAAGTGTGTGAGTGTGTGTGTGTGTGTGTGTGTGTGTGTGTGTGTGTGTGTGTGTGTGTTTGGGTGGTGCTCACGCCATGGCATGTATATGGAGGTCAGAAGACAACTTTGGGGAGTTGGTTCTCTCCTCCAACAATTTGGGCTCTGGGGATTGAGCTCAGGCCATCAGGCTTGGTGGCAAGAACCTTTACCCATCTTACTGTTCTTCACCATCTTATTTTTTGAGATAGAATCTCTCACTGAACCTCCCACCACATTTTGCTATGTTTTTTAAACCAGGATGATGAAGAGTTGTGGATACAGGTCCTCATGCTTGCATTTTCCTTATGGATCTACCTCCCCAGACCCTTATTTTATTTTTGAGAAAGGGTCTCATGTAACCCAGGCTGGTCTGGAACTCATTATGTAGTCAAGGCTGACCTTGAGCTCTTGATCCTCCTGCCTTTATCACTCAAGGGCTGGGGTGACAAGAGTACATCACACATCCTCTCAGCTCACTAATTTTACAGTAAACAATTCTCTATATAACTGATGTCACAATCACAACAGATTTTCAATTTTACTACCACAGTTTGTACTGCAATGTCACTTAAAAAGTTCCCCATGACCTTAATTTCAAGTGTGTTTAGAATGCATAAGAATGTAAAATACAGATATTAGAGATTTAGGATGCAGTCTTTCCCAAACCAAGAATCTTTGATTTTTATTTTAACCTGGTTCATTAATTTTACATAGATGTAAGCAAAAGTATTTCCTGGCTTTCATGTGGTAAATTGAACCATACAATGGCTATTTGGTTCAGGAACACAGCAAAAAAAAAAAAAGATAATCTGGGTGATATGAGTCTGAGGCAGCTACTTCTAGAATCTGTAAGCCAGACCCACATTAGCTAAGACACATTTGAAAAGAGTTACTTGCCCCATGACTAAGAAAGTCCACTTAAATTTGCCTACTGGTTTATTTGGATTAGACCTAGAAATCTTCATGTTTACTCCACAAGAAACCTCAAATCATTACGATCTGGAAAATGGCATTTCCTCTGACTCCACCTTCTTCTTCCCAGCATCCTCCCAGTCTGGCTCTCCCACCCAATCTCTTCCTGCCCAGCTATAGGTCAGTCACCTCTTTATTAACAAATGAGAGTAATACATATTTACAGTGTACAAAGATTGTTCCATGGCATATTCATTGTGTAATTCATATATATTCATATAGATATGTGATGTATGGTATAAAAATTAATAATAGTAATTAAGATCAGAATAGAAGACCCTACGTTCATTTGCCTTAGCCCAGTTACCAAGATAGGTGGGATTGTATGACAAATTGCTGCCATTGAAACCATAAACCTTGTGAATTTCTTGTTATTCAATAAATTCTGACATTGTGGAAAGACACAAAAGTGCTCATCTTAGTTAGCTTTAGCTTTAACAGTCAACTTGACATAGCCCAGTCATACTAAAGAAGAGCCTCAACTGAGGAGTTGCCTAGATCAGAGTGGCCTGTGAACACAACTGCAGGGGATTGTCTTGATTGTTAATTGATTTAGGAAGGCCCAGGGCACTGTGGGCAGGACCATCCCGGGGTCAGTGGTCCTGGCCTGTAGAAGATAGTAAATTAAGCTCTCTGCTCTCTCTCTGCTCTGCTCCCTCCCCCGCCACCATCTTTCTCTCTCTGCCCTCCTGCAGCAGGTGCTCTTTCCCAGGCCTGGTCCTCCCTCACCCCTCTTCCCCCTAATAAAGCTCTAAAACTAAAAAAAACAAAAAAACAAAAAAAAAAAGATAGTAACCTAAGCTAAGCCTGAGTGTGCAAGGAAACCAGTAATCAGTGATCCTCCATGGTTTCTGCTTCAAGTTCCTGCTTACATTCCTGCCCTAACTTCCCCCAATGAGGGACTGTGACCCGGAACTGTAAGTAAAATAAAGCCTTTCACCCCCCCAAGTTGCTTTCGGTCAAGATATTTGTCACAGTGACTGAAAATAGAACAGTGTTTGTCTGTGTTTCTGGCATAGGGCCTTCACAAAAAAAAACAATAGTTACAATGGAGAAGCATGTCAACTAACAGGAAAGTGGAAAAACAGAAGCTGGGAATGGTGACGCATATCTGTAGTTCCAGCACTCAGAGGGCAGAAGGAAGAGGATCTCTTCAGGAATTCCAGGTCAGCCTGGTTTACGTGGTGAGTCCCAGGCTAGCCAGGGTTGCATAGTGATACCTTGTCTCTGGAAACCATTAAAAGGCACACTGGTCATGTTAGTAGGAATCCCAACACTCAAAGGGTGGTGGCAGGAGGATCAGGAGTTCTAGGTTAGTTATCCTTGGTTGCACGGCAAGTTTGAAGTCAGCTTTAGATACATGAGACCTTGTCTCAATAAACCGGAGAACACACACACACACACACACACACACACACACACACACACACATACACACACATACACACAATATAGACAGAGGTCAAAATTATGAATTCTAATTCACATATGGGGAAGGGTAGCAGAGGGGGAGGAAAATAAGGGTGTGGGGGGATAAGCTCAATGTATAATGTATATTTGTATTAAAAATGGCTGAAACGTCTGTGATAGATACACCTAGCATGGCTTAAAAATGAATTTCATGTGCAAAAATATCACTTAACTAACTATATGCTTGAAATGAGTGAATTTCATGGTATGTGAATAACATCAATAAATCTATTTTTCTAACCATGATTTATAGACTTTAGATGGATGTCATTTGTTGTACACAGAGTAGGCTTCGATAAAGCCAATTTACGAAAAGACACATGAGGGTGATCCTTGTGCTCCAGAAAGAGGGGCGAGTACAGACTGAGATAGTCACAATCTTATCAGCTAACAAGGAACTATGCACGCTTTCCCCCTCCCTACCAGCATTACCAGCCAGGCATACGTTCACCCCCACACCCACGAGCTCAGCTCAAGGGTAAAGACAGGAGACTCACCCTGCCACATCTTACTGCAGCGTGTGGGCTCACTAGACAGAATATTTACCAGGACCAACGTTCCCCCTTCTGCGGCTAAACTCAGCCAGCCTTTAGCCTATTGGTATTCCTGTCACACAGAAGCCGGATTGCCTTGGCAGACAACTGGCTGAATGTGCTTTCTTTGATTTCTTCCTGATTCCCTTTAATCATGGGTAGCTCCAGAAACAATGGGAAGGTAGGAATAAAGGCTGAGTCAGAAGGCTGGAGCTGGGAGGCAGACTTGAAAGATAGAGATCTGTAAGTACCTCCACGGTTATCAGCTCCTTATTTAACAACTTACCAGAGGCTATCAGACAGTATTTTGCAACAACAAGGCAGAACCATAGCAACCAGACTACAAAGAGAAGCCCAGGCCTCTGGAAAGGGCTTGGAGTCTCCAAAGGGATGTTAGCATTTTGCAGCTTCTAATTCTTTGTGGTTTTGTTTCCTTTCAGTAGCCACTGGAGATGCACTGCGTTTTCTCTTACACACCCCAAAATGATGATCTGCTGCAACAAAACAAAACAAAACAAAACAAAACAAAACGGCTTCAGATTGGAAGCCTTTAGTTGACAGAAACTTGAAATAGAAATCTGTTTTGTCCACTCACGTTTTCTTGGGCTGGGGATATAGCTCAGTAAGTAGAGTGTGGGCCTACCACGAGGAAGCACTGGGTTCCAGTCCAAGCACCTCATAAACAGGGTGTAGCATTGCTTGTCAGTAATTCCAGTGCTCCGGAGATGGAGGCACAAAGATCAGAAATTCAAGGCTAGTTTCCACTACACGGCAAGTTCAACACCAGCCTGTGCTACCGGAAACCCTGTCTCAAAACAAATAAACCCCAAATAAAGCACAAAACAAAACAAACTCTTACTTAAGAATATATTTATATAGTTACTGGGTAAAAGCTCATTTTTTTAAAAAAAATATCAACAATAATCTTTTCATCCTTCTTAAAAAACACTTAGCTGTCCCCACAGCTTCAGCTCAGCCTGTACCCTCATTTCAACAAGGCCTCCTCCGCTACCTGTCTACCCACCTGTTTGCCTGGGCCTGGACCTGAACCTGAACCCACCATTTCCTGATCTTAGACCCTAGTGCAGCCTTTGAACAAACAGGAAGTTGTTATTAACTAGAGGAGTCAAAACCCTTTCCCTGTCTATTTAAAGGAAAGTACTTCGTTCAAGGCCAGTTGAGGTTACATGGTGAGTTTCAGACCAGCCTGGACTACAGGGTGAGACCCTGTCTCAAACAACAGCACCGGGAACAAAGCGAATGGCCCTCCGAAAGAATTGAAAGCAGCGTTTGTACAGGAATGCTCACGGAAGCAGAGTTCCTAAGAGCCAAATGGAGGAAATCTAAATGTCCATCAGTGCGTGAGTGCATAAACAAAACACGGCACAGCCAAGAAATGAAAGAGTGCTTGGTTATAAAAAGCAATGCGACACCAATAAATAGTTGAGGTGATGCTCTTGTTTAATCATCACACTGTATCCCAAACATATATACAATTATCATGTGTCAAATTAGAAACAATGTACCATGGGGAGAGATAGTTCAGTTGGAAAAGTGCCATCTGATTCAATCTCTATAATCTACATTAAATAATAATAATAATAATAATAATAATGATGGTGAAAGCCAAGTTCAATGGCACGCACTTGTCCAGTGCTGGGGAAGTAGAGACAGATGGCTCCCTGGGGCTCACTGCTCAGCCAGCCTAGCCTACTTGGTAAGTTCTAGGTCAGTGAGAGACATTGTCTCATATTGCAAAAGGTGTGTAGCACCTGAGGAACTACACTTGAGGTTGTCCTCTGCCTTCCACATACATGGGTACATGGTGACACATGCCTGGAACCCCAGCACTTGGGAGGTAGAGGCAGGAGGATCCAGAATTTAAGGTCATCCTTGGCTTTATAACAAGAGAGGGAGTAGGGGGAGAGAGGGAGAAGTGAAAGGAGAAATGTGAACAAGGCTGCTGTACTAAGGACAGGGACAGGTGAGAACAGGAGCGGTAAGTAGGGGCAGTTAGAAAGTTATTTGCCCCTAAACCTCTAGCCTGATAGAGGACAAATACTGACAGTATGACTTGTTGCAGAAGTCACACCTCGAACCACTCTGAATCTCAAGGAAAAGTTAACACCTAAGGTAAGGCGGAATTTGGTTAGGAACTTAAAGGCACGATAAAGAACACAGTAAATATTTACAGAAGTTTAGAAATAGCTTAGTTGTGGCGGCTTCCCACAAGGCAAGATGAAATTCACTCTAAAGAATGTGTGAGTTCTGAATGTGGAGTCAGGGGTTTTGGCCCTCAGTTGAGTGACTACATGACTATAAACTTGGTCATGTCATTTAACTTTCTGGGTCTTGATTTTCTCATCTCAGCACATCCCAGAGGATTGTGGCATCCCAAATGTTTGTGGAACATTTAAAAGGTAACGATTGATTCCCTTAGGGCGAAAAGAAGGTAACTTCGAGACGAGCCCAGTGTTTCTCAGACTGCCATCATCCCCTGAGACTTGTTACTACTCCAATGGTTGGTTCTCAGTCCTGGAGTTTCTGATCCAGGCTATTCTTGGTTGTCAACTTGACTACATCTGAAATTCACTAAAACCCAAGCAGGTGAGTAAATCTGTGAAAATTTTTTTCTGAATTATATCATTAGAAATGGGATGGCTCACTTCTAATTTGGATCTTTGAGGTGGAAAGATAAACCTTTAATTCAGATCTTTTAAATTTTTTATTCTTTTTTTTTGAGCTGGGAAGATCCACCATTAATCTGGGCCATGCCTTCGACTGGCAGCTTACATAAAGGACATAGAAGAAGGAAGTTCACTTTCTTCTCCTGCTTTGTCTTTGCCTGCTTGTCATTCTCACTGGCAAGTCCATTCCTTCACTGGCATTCGAGCCTATATCTTCAGATTCCAGCATCTACTGACGACCAGCTGAGACATCTAGCCTCGTGGACTGAACAACTACTGGATGCTTAGGCTGTCCATTGGCAGACTTCACTTTGTTGTACTAGCTGGACAACAGCCTGTAAGCCATTCTAATACCCCCCTCTATGTGTCTGTGTGTGATTACACACACACACACACACACACACACACACACACACATATATATATATATATATATATATATATATATATATATATATATAAATTCATTCTACCAGTTCCTCTAGAGAACTCGACTAATACACATAAGGCAAGATGCAAGAATGAAATACCATATAAAAAAGGTGTGAAATGCAAGAGTCAGAGTCTTTGGCCCCTAGTAGAATGACTGACTACATGACTATGAACTTGGTTATGCCATGTAACTGCCTGGATCTTAGTTTTCTTCTCTAAGTACATCCCAGAAGAATTCAGCATCCCAAATGTCTGTGAATGTTTAAAACTTGGCAATTGATTCCCTTAGGGCAAGAAGAAGGAAACTTCGAGATGAGCCTAGTGTTTCTCAGACTGCTATCCCTTGAGACTTGTTACCAAACCCTTCTGTTTAACTGTAGTTTCTCTGACACTTCTGGACCAGAGACTATCCTTTCAACTGCTGTGATAAAGATCATGACCAAAAGCAAGTCAGGGAGGAAATGGTCCATTTGGCTTACGCTTTTACATCACAGTGCGTCATCAAGGTTAAGTCAGGGCAGGAGCTCCAGGCAGGAACCTGAAGATAGGAATGGAAGCAGAGACCACGGAGGAGTGCTGCTCACTGGCCTGCTCCCCATGATTTATTCAGCCTGCTTGCTTTCTCGAGGCACCCAGAACCACTTGCCTTGGGGTGACTTTGGGCTGGGCCCTCCCCCGTCAACCATTAGTCAAGAAAATACCCCACAGTCTTGCCTACAGGCAAATCTGATGGAGGTATTTTCCCAATTCAAGTTCCTTCTTCCCAAATGACTCTAGGTTGTATAAAGTTGACCAAAAGCTAACCAGTGAAGGGGCAGAGGCTGTGTCCCCGAGGAGGGTGAGATTTGGAAATGAGGAGAGGAGGACAGTAGAATAGCAAGCAGGAAACAGCTGTGACATAAATCAACAGGCCATGGTGACAGTCATGGGAACTGTGATGCAGCTCGTCTTGGACAATGTCTATTACTGCTTTAGTACCACAGGAGTAAAATGGGAAGATCCAAGAGAAATGGAAAGGCAATTTCTGCACGGATGTACTTTCGAAAGGCCCGAGTCTCTGTGGGAACTTCACTGAGAATTCACTTCTCATCTGCCAAAACGTATTCCACTATATTTTTAGTGTTCCCCAGAATTAAGTCTAACTAATAAGAACATTTCAAATTAAAATATCATGTCATACATTCCTAAGGACTGTAAGTCGCTCATGGAATTCGTCCCTAGATGCCATGACATGGAGTACCTGGGTACTTACTTGGTAGAACAGACAGCAGGAACTGCTTCTGTTCCCTCTGCTTCTAATTTCCTTGTGCTGTGAGCACCAGGGCAGGGCTCTACAGCTGATCTCATTTAGAGCAATTCCTGCCGATTACTCTGATATTTGGCTGACTTCACATTATTTGCTCAAACAAATACCAAGCGTTCATTTTGGTTTTTGAGACAGGATCTTATTACTGGTCAGCTATGCACTATGTTTTCCCAGGCTGTCAGCTTGTGGTGATCTTCCTGCCTCAGCCTCCTGAGTGCTAGAATTATATACGTGTATTTCCATGCCTGGCTGTAATGTACCCTTTTAATATTTTCCCAAAGGTTTACTTACTTTGGGATAGCCTCCTTGCCTCTAACCTTGAAAAGGACTGAATTTCCTTTGATGTTTTCTACACTACTGCACTTTGGAGAAATTCTCTCAGCAGACATGGGTTTGCAAAACTTCAATCAAGAAGAATGTAAATCTGTTGAGGTCCATATCTGTTACCTACTTCATCTCCTCCTAGCAGCATTTAGCATGAAGCTGAATACTGAATGCATTCATAATAGTTTTCTTCTTATTGTACATATATCTGAGATTTACATTATATTATGGAAGACATTGTATATATTATATAATAAACATGTTTTAGAAGGAAGATCTGAGTTTGTATCTTCACTCTCACTTGGGGATCTGGGTGACCCCAGTCTAATAAGTTAAGCTCTTTCATTCTGGATTATTTTATTTTACTTTTTCTTGTTGTTTGAGAGCCTTAAGTATCACAGGCTGGCCACAAACATGTTATGTAACCAACGATGGAGTGGAACTCTTGATATTCCTGCCTCTACTCCATGAGTACTAGGATTGTAGACTTGCACCACCATGCATGGCTTGTGTGGTGCTGGGGATTGATCCCGGCAGGTGCTTTGAGCAGGCAAGGCAAACGTTCTAGCCCCTGAGCTCCACCCGCAAGCTCCCCACCCCCATTGTTGGTTCTGCTGTCTTAGTCCATGTATTCTATCACTCTCTCTCCAGTTTTCCTTGAGACCTCCTCCTCTCCTCTTGAGATCTCCTTTCTAGTTTTGTGAAGTACAAACACACACACACACACTTTTAAATTTCAGTTGTACATACAAAAGAAAGCATGAAATATTTCTCTTTCCAAATTTGGCTCATTTTGCTTGATAATGATTTCCAGTGCCACCCCATTTTCCTGTAAATGTCATGATTTTATTTTTCTATGTAGCTAGATATAATTCCATTGTGTCTATGTACCACACTTTCTTTATCCATTTGTTGGACTGGATTCTTCAGCTTAGAAATGTATACAATCATATCCAACTTAGCCTGTGTCTTATCAATACAACTGACTAATACCAACTTATGAGCAAAAGCCAGATTTCCTATACATTTGGTTTACCCCATGTTACCTACTAAGCACACCACTAAGCCAATAAGCTACTTGAGCCAGTAAGATACTTGAATAACTAGAAAAGATGAGGACGTGATCATCAAGTTCAAGGAAGATAGAAAAATTCAGCCATTGGCTTTTTATCAATTCTGTACTTTCGTGGTTCACTGAAAAAGGATACACTTAATGAAAGAGGGTTGCAGCACTGTTTGTAAAAGGTAGCGGGCAGGAGACACTTTGTTAAAGCCATTAATTAAAGCTGCAGTGAGCTCAGAGGCACTGGAAATCTGTGTGCCTAAAAGTCGGCCAGGAAGCCTGACTGTTCATCTCTAAATGCACAAAGGCACACTTGGAGGGGACTTGTTTTCTAGGCACTAACAGGTCCTCACAGGAATGAGATGATGTATGAATGAGTCAGAAAGGATGCTTGTGTTTCCCATAGGCCTCTGTAAGGTCATTACTGGGCGACTTCTGTTAAATGCCACAGACGAGGCCACTTCCCTGCCTTCTCCTGTCAGCATGTCCCATGTGAAGGTTACCAAGGAAACGCTCCCTAGCGAAATAGTAGTCATGTCTGCAACCCAGGAGATTTCAGTGGCGACACTATTGTGTTCAGGGACACATCCCACCAGGATTTCATCCATGCTGTAGAAAGACAGCCTGGGAGGGGGCAAAGAATTTTATAAATAAAACTGAGTGTACAGGGTGTTCACTTACAGTGCTGGGCAAAAAGCCGGCAACGGGCTGTGACTTGGATGGATGAGTACAACTGACAAATTTTAAAGTTCCAATCGAATGAAAAATAATTAGGTTTTGCCTATATTTAGAGAGAGTCGTTTTCAAGTCACTCTTCAGGGTCCTTGAATAACAATGTATAATACAAACAGAATGCAAGTAATATGAGAAGTGCCAAGATCGTTTTCAGAGCAAGATTTTATTTTATTTTATTCTTTATATTTCTCTCTCTCTCTCTCTCTCTCTCTCTCTCTCTCTCTCTCTCTCTCTCTCTCTCTTTCTCTCTCTCTCTCTCTCTCTCTCTGTGTGTGTGTGTGTGTGTGTGTGTGTGTGTGTGAATGCATTTAAGCTTGCACACACATTGGGACACATGTACCATATGTGTGGAGGTCAGAGGATGATTTGCAGGAATTAGGTCTTTCCTTCTGCTATATGGGTTCTGGGGACGAAACGCAGGGTTGTCAGGGTTGGTGGCAAGCACACCTGCTGAGTTACCTTGCCAGCCCAAGGATAATATTTTATATAAAAATGAATGTTTTGCCAGGAGGCAAGTAGTGCATATCTTGGTGTAGGACTCACAGCACACACTTGTCTGAAAGGTTCAAATCCTTTGGGCTGAGAAATGGCTCTTGTCACAAAGTATGCATGTCAGTAAGTACGTGGGAAATGAGAAAATATGAGGTATTAAGTTGGATTTTCTAGAAACAGACCTGGGACCACGAGATATTTTAGGCAGATCTTTCATAGCCTCAATGAAGCATTTTCTGGGCTCCTTTCATATCCATCGTATTTTGAGAAAGAAACAATAGGAACTACCTGTGTATGCATTTTCTGAATAAGGACACAGAGGCTGAGTGATCTGACCCAATGCTATATACCTGGAAGTACCATAGCTGTGACTAGCCGGGCGATGGTGGCGCACGCCTTTAATCCCAGCACTCTGGAGGCAGAGCCAGGTGGATCTCTGTGAGTTCGAGGCCAGCCTGGTCTACAGAGCGAGAGCCAGGATAGGCTCCAAAGCTACACAGAGAAACCTTGTCTCAAAAAAAAAAAAAAAACCAAAAAAAAAACAAAACAAAACAAAACAAAACAAAACAAAAAAACAAAACCCAAACCATAGCTGTGACTAGAGCCTCATTACATGGGCATTCATCCCTTTGTGCTAGAGGACTGCTAAGCCAAGACTCACTGACCATTGGCTTTTGTCATTTGTCCCTTAAATACTTTGACACTTTTGAGCCTCCCTCAAACAAGGACCACATATCCAAGCAGGGCCTCACTCAAGAAATAGGTAAGTTTCTTATTCTGTATGCCAGCCCTGTTGTGGGGTTCCTGGCTTGTATTTCTTCCTTGCAATACCCACTCTTAGCAATAAGAGCAAACTAATCTATTTTTACAAAATGACTCAGCTATCTCTGGAAACATTTACAATGCTTGGAATGTTTGGTTTTAATAATTTCCTAATCTGTATGCAGTAAGGCATTTGAATGCAAGACATAACATGAAATCCCTTGCTGTGTTGGATTTTGCTGTACACTCCCCTTGCATTTAAATTTAATCACAGGCAATCCTCAAGAGAGAGGGGAATCTGCTGTAGTTTCCTCGGCTGTTAGTGTATTTATCAGAAGTGCTCTGTGCCTTTCATCTTATCCCCTTCATCCATTTCCTTAAGCCGAAAAACTTCTGATAATCTAATGTTTTCCTACACTGGCGTCTGGATATCCAGAGCCTGCTCCAAATTCTGCCATGGAATGTTCACGTATTTACTGAAGTTTCTTGCATTAAAGGAGGCTAAAGGCAATTGTCCCAGACCACAGAACACCATGCACTGACCTTGGGATCTTGTAGCAAAAAAAAAAAGGGTAATGAGTGCTTACAGTTATGCAGATCTTTTTTACATAGCAATTATACTTCCTATATCTAGTCTAATAAAAATAATTACAAGTATATTTAAAGTTTTGGCTACATGGATATTTACTACTCCAAGTTTTGCAATAAAAAGCATATTTAAGGACTCCTCAAGTGACTGAACATTTGATTGCCCCACTCTCAAGCCTGAAAATTATATATTTAAGACCTATACCACAGTGTGATGATGTTCAGAGGTGAGTCTTTGGAAGGTAACTAGGTTTACGTGAAGTCAGGAGAGTGGAATTCCATAATGGGGTGAGCATCCATAGAAATGGGAGGAACTAGAATGTTCTCAGTCTCTCATCTGTCTCCTTTCCCCTCTGACTCATAAAGGAAGATACAGTAAGAAAGCACCCATCTATAAGCCAAGAGAGTGTCCTCAACAGCAATCTTGATCTTGGACTTCTCAGCTTCCAGAACTGAGAAAAAATGTGTGTGTGTGTGTGTGTGTGTGTGTGTGTGTGTGTGTGTGTGTGTGTGTACATGGCTGTCTCTGTGATATGGAAGTCAAAAGGAAATAGCGTGTGTCTTCCTCAATTGCTTTCCACCTTTTTCTTTTGGAGGCAGCGTCGTTCACTGACGTGTACTTCCCCAGTTTAGCTGAACTGGCTGGCCAGCAAGCCTCAGGGATCCTCCTGTCTCTAACCTGCCCCATCACATACACTGGGATTATAAACATGTAACACCACATCAAGCTTTTTAACATGGGTGCTGGGGAATCCGGCAAGCATTTTACCAACTAAGCCATATCCTTAGCCCAGGCTAACCAGTGTTTTACATTGGGTTAGCACTTATAGATCTGGGTTTCATACTATCTCTAGTTCTCATTTGCTGTGTGATCTTGAACAAATTAGTTAACCTACAGCAGCCACAAGTTCCTCCTGAAATCCTCCAGGGTGGTTTTAACTATTATGGAAAAATAATGAACTCATCCCTTTAACACAGCGGTTCTTTTTCTTTTTTTCATTTTTCTTTATTAAGAAATTTTCTACTCACTCCACATACCACCCACAGATCCTACCTCCTTCCTCCTCCCACCCCCCAGCCTTCTCTCCCAAGCCACCGCACATCCCCACACCCCCCAGATCAAGGTCTCCCATGGGGAGTCAGCAGAGCCAGGCACACTGAGCCTAGGCAGATCCAAGCCCCTTCCCACTGCACCAAGGCTGCACAAGGCATCACACCACAGGCACCAGATTCCCAAAAGCCTGCCCATGCACCAGGGACGGATCCTGATCCCCCTGCCTGGGTGCCTCCTAAACAGTTCTAGCCAAACAACCATCTTCCACATCCAGAGGGCCTAGTCCAGTCCCATGGGGGCTCCTCAGCCACTAGTCTAGAGTTCATGGGCTTCCACTAGTGTGGCCGGTCATCTCTGTACATCTTCCCATCATGATCTCCACGTTTTCCGCCTTCAGAATCCCTCCTCTCTCTCATCAATTGGATTCCCGGAGCTCAGCCTGGTGCCTGGCCGTGGATCTCTGCATCTGCCTCCATCAGTCACTGGACAAAGGCTCTATGATGACAGTTAGGTTATTCGCTAGACCGGTCACCAGAGTAGATCAGTTCAGGCACCCTCTGGACCACTGCCAGAAGACCAAGGTGGGGTCATCCTTGTGGATTCGCTAGACCGGTCACCAGAGTAGATCAGTTCAGGCACCCTCTGGACCACTGCCAGAAGACCAAGGTGGGGTCATCCTTGTGGATTCCTGAGATCCTCCCCAGTACCCTGCCTCTTCCTAGTCCCATGATGTCCACATCTATCATGATATCTTCCTCCTTGCCCTCCCACTCTGTCCCAACACAGTGCTTCTTAACCTGTGGGTCATGACCCCTTTGAGATGGCATATCAGATATCCTGCATATCAGATATTTACATTATGGTTCATAACAGTAGCAAAATGACAGTTATGAAGTAGCAACAAAAATAATCTTACGGTTGGGGCTTCACCACAGCATGAGGAACTGTATTAAAGGGCTGCAGCATTAGTAAGGATGAGAACCACTGCTTTAACAAATATCTATGAAATTCCTCCACCTGGATCACTTGGCTAAGCGGACCTTATATTCTCTATTTATACCTAAACCTCTTGTCAAAATCTTTAATGTGGTCTTGAGGGAAGGTGGTGTTCCACTGGATCTCTGCTTCTCTTCCCACCATGGCCACATTTACTATCTTTCTTTCCTGCTTTCCAACATGACTTGTTTCTTTAGTTGGTCTATTGAGGATAGGTGGCCAAGCCTGGCTTGTTAGGACTGCCAGGATTATACCCTAACGATGGTAACATCTAGACCAAAAAAGCAACAAAAGTGCCTTGTCACTACTCAAGAACATGGAAAAAAAGCTGGGCATTATGGTGCCTACCTTTAATCCCAGCACTCAGGAGGCAGAGGTAGGCAGATCTCTGTGAGTTCAAGGCCAGCCTGGTCTACATAGTGAGTTTCAGGACAGCCAAAGCTATATAGTGATGTGTTGTAGAATATTAGTTGAAGATGTGTTACATTTGTTTACGCTGTGGAACATGTGTTTAATGATACAAAGATGTGTTGCATTCTTTTATGTTGCATTTGTTTAACTCCATAAAGCTGTTACTTTGCCTGCCTAAAACACTTGATTGGTCTAATAAAGAGCTGAACAGCCACTAGCTAGGCAGGAGAGAGAGGATATCAGGGCTGCTAAGCAGAGAAAATAAATAGGAGGAGGAGAATATGAAGAGGGGGGAGCAAGAAAAGGAGGAGAGGAAGATGCCAGGGGCCAGCCACCCAGCCAGCCATGGAGTAAGAATTAAAGAAAGATATATAGAATAATAAAGAAAGGTAAAAAGCCCAGAGGCAAAACATAGAAGAAGAGAAATTGATTAATTTAAGTTAGAAAAGCTGGCTTGAAAAAAGCCAAGCTAAGGCTAAGGCTAGGCATTCATAATAATAATGTCTTCGTGTATTTATTTGGGAGCTGGGTGCCAGGCCCCCAAGGAATAAAGTGTAAAAAACTACAGAGACCCTTCTCTAAACAATGGGAGAAGAAAGAATATGGAAAGAGGTACCATCTTACCCAATCAGCAAAGGTCTTGGAGACCAACTTCTTGTCATGACTTTATCTAAAGGAGAATTTGGGGGTTGGAAATCCTTGAGATATATTGTCTCGAAGTCATATACAGAGGGAAGCGCAAGGGGCCACTGTCAGCTTTTCCCCCAGAGATGTCATGCTGATGGGGAAAGGAGGAAACAAGTCTTTCTTTGAGAAAGGAGCAGGATATAGTACATGGAGGACAGAGCTTTAACAGGCTTCCTGGGCACTGCCCTTCTCTCTTTCTCTCTGAGGCAAATTTGGAGGCCCACAAAGGTTTCCTACTAAGATCTGATCTTGCTTTACCCAGCAGGGCTGCAATGAAGAATGGTTTGACCATGTGTGTTTTTACCAGGTGATTGGAAGGGTCTGCACTTGGCTGTGCTAGGGGGAGGTCTTTTGCCCCACCCCTTGGCATTCCTTTAAAAAAGCCCTTTAGAAGAGACAGAAGACTCCAGTGGAATAGGATCCAGGCCCTCCTGAGGTTATCCTGTGTTTCTATCTGTTTCTCTGCCCTCTATCTTTCTACTTAATATCTCTTATCCCTCTCATCTCAAGAGTACCCTGGAGAAAAAGTGGGAGCAAACCTCTGGCTTTATCTTTAGATAATGCTGTGTGTTTGCCTCACCTGTCTGTACTTGGGAGATCCTGTAGGCCATGGGTGGGTCTGCCTGCCTATCCCCAATCTCTGACCATCCATGTATAACAATAAAGAAAGAAAAGCTGAGTGTGTGATAGTTCATATCTGTAATTTCAGCATGTGGGAAGCTGCAACAGGAGAATTACTGGGAGTTCAGAGACAGCCTGGGCTACAATGTGAGACTGTCAAAAAATAAAGAGATAGAGAAAGAGAAGAAGGAAGCAGAGAGGGCCGGAGAGGGAAGAAGAATGGAGGAAATGAGAGCTATCATCTCAGAACACCAACAATAAGAACAACCAGGAACCTGTAAAACTGCAGAGTAAACATTTTAAATAATTACTGTCTTGTAGAAGGGGGTCATTTTTCAGTAGGTATCTTAGATTTTATGTTTCTGGATGTTTTTGAGCCTCGAGAAGAAGGCCATAAAAATGTTCACCAAATGTCTTTGTGGAAGAAAGGAAACAATTCGTGAGATAGGAGCCAATAAAACCAAGGTGGATAGAAACACTATGCTGTTCCCACTTTAGGGGAGAATTAATAACTGTGTGCAAAAGAACTCATGTGGTTTTGTGAAGATAGGATTTTTCCTATAGCAAGTAATCAAAAAGATAACTAGTCAAAGAATCATTTTAATTTTTTTACATTGTTTCATTGATACAGGGTCTCATGTAGCTTAGGACTAGTTTTATATATGTAGATATAGATATAGATATATAGATATATATAATGACCTTGAATTCATGCTTCTCTTGCCTTCACCACTACACCTGGCTCTTTTTGCAAGTTTTAAGAGCAAGTCTGGCTGTGTAGCCCAGACAGGCCTCAAGCTCACCACAAATCTCCTACTTCAGCCTCTGAGTATTATGATTAAAGACAAGACCACTCTGGGTTTTTTCTTTTACTTTCTTTCTTTCTTTTCTTTTCTTTTTTTTTTTTTTGAGACATGGTCTCACTGTGTTTCCATGGCTGTCCTGGAACTCACTTTGTAGATCAGGCTGGCCTTGAACTCACAGAGATCCATCTGCCTTTGCCTCCCAAATGCTGGGGTTAAAGGCCTGCGCCACCATGGCCAACTGAAAGTATCCATTTTAAAAAATGGAATACAGGATTTGTTATTGGATCTCCTGACCTAGATAATCTTGCTTCAAGTCCCAGTTTCCAAAGGATATTTTACTTGAAAAAGGTGGAATATAGTTCAATGCAAAAATTTAAATATGGACCACTTATTTGTTTCCTTTGTCTATGTGTGTGTAGGTGTACATGTGTGGGCTCATTTTCCTCAGCACACATGTGGAGGTTACCGTGTGGGTCCTGAGGATCAAAATCAGATCATCACACTTGGTGGCAAGTGCCTTTACCACTCTTCAAAGTGGCCCCACACCCATGAGCATCCTTTCCCCGCTCTCTCCTCCCCAGGCAGCAATGTCTAACTTTAGGGCAGTGAAACTCGACTGTATTATTCTGGAGTGGTGGATAATATACCATTCCACAGTTCTTCAAACTCATAGAACGCACAATAACAAACCTGAGCTTGCAGGTAAACTCTGGATTTTGGTAATAAGGGTGTCAAGGTAGATTCTTAAGTTGTTAATAAATGCGCCACTCTGAGAGGAGGTGTCAACCATAAAAGAGACAATGGGACCAGATGGATCTGAGAAATCTCTGCTCCTTCAGCTCAGTCTTTCTCTTTAACTTCAGCTTTAAGTTGAGCACTTGAGGTGAGGTTGAGGCAGGAGGATCAAAAGTTCAAAAGCATCCTCAACTATACATAGTGAGTTTGAGACCATCATAGGCTATTTGAGACCCTATATAGAAAAGGAACAAAGGAAGGGAGGGAGGGAGGGAGGAATAAAGGAAGGAAGGGAGGAAGTTCACTGTGGTGGATGTCATAGTGGCCAGAGTGAAAGGCCGCTGATCATATTGCATCTACAGTCTGTGCTCAGCTCTCCTTCTTTAGATGCAGTACATGTCCCTGGTCCAAACAATGGTGCTACCCACAATTACGGTGGGTCTCCCCATCTCAATTAGCCCACTCTAGAAAGTTCTAGATGCCTGTAGATCCAATCAAGGGGACAATCAATAGTAAACATTATATGCTTGAGAGAGAGAGAGAGAGAGAGAGAGAGAGAGAGAGAGAGAGAGAGAGAGAGCATAGGCTGACGAGCATAGGCTGGAGAGATGGCTCAGCAGTTAAGTACACACTGCTTTTTCAGAGGACTCAGTTTACACTCCCAGAACCCATGTCCATGTCGTCTGTGTCATGTGGCTAACAGCTGACTGACTGTAATTCCATTCCAGGGGGCCTGCCTCAGTCTTCTGGACTCCTCTGGCCCTTGTAGTTCCCTTGGTCTTTCCTTCACTTTCAGGGTTACAAACATCTGTTTACACGCAAGGCAGGTGGTAAATGGAAACAGAATGGGGAAGGGGCTGCAGATGTGACTCAGTGGGTGAAATGCCTGTGGCATAAGCATGGGAACCTGAGTTTGGATCTCCAGCATGTGCCTAAAGCCTGAAGAGACAAAAATAAGCAGATCCCCATGCTGTGGGATGGTCTGTATGTCAAGTGTGTTGCTGATTGGTCAATAAATAAATCACTGATTGGTCAGTGGCTAGGCAGGAAGTATAGGTGGGACAAGGAGGAGAATAAAGCTGGGAAGTGGAAGGCTGAGTGAGAGAGACACTGCCAGCTGCCATGATGAGAAACAGCATGTGAAGATGCCGGTAAGCCACGAGCCACGTGGCAAGGTATAGATTTATAGAAATGGATTAATTTAAGCTGTAAGAACAGTTAGCAAGAAGCCTGCCACGGCCATACAGTTTGTAAGCAATATAAATCTCTGTGTTTACTTGGTTGGGAATGAGCAGCTGTGGGACTGGCAGGTGACAGAGATTTATCCTGACCGTGGGCCAGGCAGGAAAACTCTAGCTACATCCCCAGAGCTCACTGGCCAATCACTGAGCTCCACATTTAGTAAGAGACCCTGTCTGAAATCACAAGATGGAAATGATAAAGAAAGATGTCTAATGTCAGCCTATGGCCTCCACATACACACACGCATTCACATGTACACACACAAAATAAAAATGAAAAAGAAGAGGAATATGACACACTAGTTGACCAAGTTGCTTTTTTATCAGGGAAACAAAAATGTTTCTTTTCAGAAGAAGACTTCTGCTTTAGTCTCACTGTCCACAATCAGGTTGCATGGCTCCTCCTGAACATAGGAGGGTTTGGGGCACAAAGCTAGTCATAATGCTACTACAAACAGAATGGAAGTGCTGGTAGCCTAGAAGAAGCAGGTGAATGGAAATTGGCATACAAATAAATAACAGTATCTGTTCCACGGTCCCAATAACTAATGCCTGAGTGGTTCTCTAACAGGTGAGTATTAAGCACAGTCTTTCTCTCCTTCCTTCCTTCCTTCCTTCCTTCCTTCCTTCCTTCCTTCCTTCCTTCCTTCCTTCCTTTTTCCTTTTTGAGACAACAGTGCCTTATAGAGCCGATGATGGTCTCAAACTCACTATGTAGTTGAGGATGCTTTTGAACTTCTTCTTTTTTTTTTTTTTTTGGTTTTTTCGAGACAGGGTTTCTCTGTGTAGCTTTGCGCCTTTCCTGGAACTCACTTGGTAGTCCAGGCTGGACTCGAACTCACAGAGATCCGCCTGGCTCTGCCTCCCGAGTGCTGGGATTAAAGGCGTGAGCCACCACCGCCCGGCTGCTTTTGAACTTCTGATCCACCTGCCTTGACCTTTTGAGTGGTGTCTTAGTGCTTTATTGTTGTGAGGAGACAACAAGACCATGGGAACTCTTATAAAGGAAAGCATTTAACTGGGGCTTACTCATAGTTGCAGAGGTTTAGTCCATTATCGATATGGAGGGAAGCATGGTGGCCCACAGGCAGACATAATGCTGGAGAGGGAGCTGAGAATTCTACATCTGGATCTGTAGGCAACAGCAAGAGAGACACTGGGCCTGGCTTGAGCATTTGAGATCTCAAAGCCCACCCCCAGTGACACACTTCCTCCAAAAGGTCACATCCACTCCAACAAAGCCACACCTCCTAGTTCCTGTCAAGTAGTACCACTCCTTAATGACCAAGCATTCAAATATATGAGTCTATGGGGGGCATTCCTATTCAATCCACCACAAGTGCTCAAACTAAAGACATGCACAACTCTATTCCTGGTTTATGTGATGCTGAGGATCAAACCTGGGACCTTGTACATACTAGACAAGCACTCCATAAATAGAGCTACACCCCCACCCTCAAAAAGTTTTAAATCATGATAATTACACTTATTGTAAAAAGCTCCTTCACAAATATTTTTGATTGATCTTAAGCCAATTCTATAGAACAGGTAAGCTAAGCCTTACCATTCTCGTCACACAGATGAAAAACCTACAGAGAAGGTACATCTTCAGGGACTTGTAGGAATAGAGCTATCTAGAATGACCTTTTCCTTTCTGGCTTCTCAGTCAGCATGGCACACTGACCCTCTACTAAGGTTAGAGGAATCAGAATACTAATAAATGATCATAGCCAGAGCAGGGAGCCTGTGGTACATGGACTGCCTCTACTTAAGAGGTTTTTGTCTGCTTGCGATGGTCTGAGGAGGGTTATGGATTACTGCAACATGCTGAAGAACTTTCTGACTACAAGTATAGGTCAGCAAAATGCAGACTGAGGAACCAGGGCCAGCTGTGGGCAGCCACCTACTCATGACCTCAGGTTATGATGGAGTATTGATGACCACTCTACTGCAGATTCTGTGCACAGAGTATGGAGGGCAGAGGAAGGCCCACCTTTGTCCTCTGTGTATGTCAAAAGCTTATTTCTAGAAGCATAAATCCTTTAAGATCTATTTTGAACTATCAGTTTTTCTATTGTTACTGAAGCTTTTCATGACATAGGAATTCCGGGAGCATTAAGTAAATATCAATGACTATGACTATAAAAACTTTATAGATAGTCTCCCTTACATGGGACTCTGTGCAAAAGATGGATAGTGTGCTTGATGGTTGTTCTTGATTATCAACTTGACTGGAGTTAGAATCACCATGGAAACACACCTCTGCTTATATCTATGAGTGTTTTCAGAAAGTTTAACAAGGGAAGATCTACCTTGAATTTGAGCAGCACCACTCTGTGGGGTGGGGTTGTAGGCCGAATAAAAAGAAGAAAGTGAGCATCAGCTTTCATCTCTCTCTGCTTCCTGGCTGTAGATGCAATGTGAGCAGCTGCTTCAAGCTCCTGTTGTCATGTTTCCCCTGTTGTAATGGACTGTACCCCTTCAAACAGCAAACCAAAATAAACCCTTCCACCATGAAGTAGTTTTTTTGTTTAGTATTTTGTCAGAACAATGAGAAAAGTAACCAGTATAACATGCCTTCTCAAAGTCACACTGTAGTACCATCTAAAAATTCCATCCAAGTGTGTTCCATTCCCCAGAGAATTGCATCTTTGTTTGACTTACTACTTACCATTAATTAGAACTGGGATTCAACAAAGGTCAGTGCTGACTTGTAGTCTGAGAAGTAACAAATGGTTTTTGTGCAGTACGATTGCAAATTATCTCTATTTGTTTAAAAATAATCATCCCAAAGGATGGGGGTTTATTGCACGTAGGACATAAAAGCTTTTTGTATCTGTCTTGGCAATCATATTTCAACATTTCCCCCACTATCTGTGCATCAGCCTCTCCTACATGCTGGTTTCTTCATTACTGGATTAAATGTGACCTTGATGTATGCTCACCATATATTTGTATCGAGGTCACATTCCCAGCTTTTGGAAATTTTTCTTGTCTGTTTCCTTAGCTGTTCTTGTGGAGAAAATCAACTGCGGTTAAAGGATCTTAGCAATGTGAAGATTATAAAGCACCAAGAGGAGAATCCCACTAGGATTGTATGTGCTATTTAACTTGATCCTTGACTTAAGCTGTTCATAAACACTGCCTAGAAGCTATTCTGCATGGTGTGTTGGTATTGGACAAGAGAACAGAATCAAAATAAACAAAACAATGCAAAATTAAAAAGTCCTATGCAAACAAATGAATGAACATAGAAATTATAGAGTTTAAGAAACGAAATGGTGTGTGGTAGTGGTGGACACCCAGGGAGCATCCTTGTTGCTTCTAAATTCTGTATCGCTGCAGGGACTTGCTTTCTTTCCAAGCCCAGACTCTATTTTCAAGACCATGTCCTTTGGATGGAATTTCTTCTGCAAAGGAAATAAGCTTCATCAAGTATCATCAAGTATTCCTTATCCTAATCTCCAGAACAATCACTTCCTTTGCCAGGGCATAGCAGACATGTGGAGATGGCCCAGAAGCCACTGCATAGCATGTGAATGGCAACTTTAAACTTTCTTGCTGGGCCCACTAAAGGCTGTATGTAGTTCCAGGTTCTAGAAAGAGTCTGTGAACTGGTAATTACAATTTTATTCACTTATTTATTTGAGATAGTGTGTTTGTTTGTTTGCTTATTGAGACAGGCTCTCACTAGTGGTGAGCTCCAGGTTTAGGGAAAGATCTGTCTCAAAAAATAATAGGGAATTTGAGAAAGACTCCTGACATCAATCTCTGCCTTCCACAGACATGTGAATGCACACAGAAGAATATATATGCACTATCCACCACACACATATAAAATAAGATAAAATAAATTTTAAAGAGAGGGAGAGAAATACATTAATATAAAGCCTTATATAATATACACACAGTATACCTAGTAGTACAAAAAATTATGCCTTACATGCCGAGAGAGGAAGTGGCAGCACATCATATGTGTTGGAGGCTCTTCAAATTGTATTTGTCGTAAAGCAATGGATTCACTGTTGTCTCCTTGATGTTCTTATATCACTAGCTCACTAATGTGGTGATCTTATTTAAAAAAAAAAAACAGATTGGCTGGCCTCACATTACTCCCTTCAGAGAACACGCTGTGTTCTGATAACGTCAGTTCTGATGATGACCAGTGTTTCTCTTAGGATCTCAGCAACCAAATTGTTGGCGATACTAGACAGGTGTCTATCGGTCGACAGTATTCCAAAGCTCCTCTGCCCCTCATCTGCTAGTGCTCATTCAGTTCTTTCTTAGCCTCAATAAACAAGTTCAAGAGCTCAAGTTATGTTTCACCAGTGTCCTAGAATGTGTCTTGTCTGAACGATCTAAAAAAATGTAAAAAGAATCAAACTTGCAAATGATTCTCACCGGTCTCTTAAGGTAAAGTTTTCCTTTTCTTCTGCTGGAGCCTTCCTTCCCTTGTCTAGAGATGCAGATGTCCCTTAGACCTTTGAAATTGTCATAACACTTAGTCATTGGTTTAATTTAATTTTCTTGTGGGGGGAGAGGCTCTTATGTAGGCCCAGCAAAGTCAAGCTCAATATGCAGCTTAGGACGGCCATGAATTCCTGATCTTTCTGCCTCCTTTCCCCACGGACTGAGATCATGGGAAGTACCACCACATCTAGCAAAATGAAAGAGAAACAAAAACAAACACGCATGTTATTTGCTGGTGGTGGAGCTTGCTTTTGAGAACGAAATCTCATTATGTAGCCCTAGCTGGCCTAACACAAGCTGGCATGGAGCTTGCGATAATTCTCCTGCCTCTGCCTCTGACTACTGAGATTATATGCAAGTAGGTGCCACCGTATCTGTCTCAAAGATCTGGTTTTGAAAATAGCTTTCGACCGCATTTTTCTAAAAATGGGATATTCAATTATATAGTAATAATTGACATAATTATTTTACTATTTTCAATATTTTTTTTTACAGGAATCAACCAAGAACTCAGTGGTCTATGAGGGGTGTTTTGTGTCATTAGTTTGACTGCTTTGTGTTTTGCTACAGGAGCTCCTGCAGCTCAAGCTGGCCACACACTCACTATGTAACCAAGGATGACCTTGAACTCCTGCTAGACTCTTACCTGCCATGGCACTTATATGTGATACTTGGGAATGGAATCTAGGTCTTGATGCTTTGCTAGATAAGCACTCTGCCAAATGAGCTACATCCCTATCTCCATTTTTTTGTAGACAAAGTCTCACTCTGTATTCCAAGATGGCCTGGAATTCATTATATAGCCCAGGCTGTTTTTGGATTTATGCCAATGCCTGGGCGTTGCTGGGATTACAGGTGTTTGTGCCTCTCCCCTCCCCCCCCCCACATACATACTTACACAATTAAACTTTGATGAGCCAGTATTAAGAGACATGGCTCTAGATATTTTGTTTGTGTCTTAATAAATCCCTCAGGATATGAACAGAAAGCTTCGGACACCCCCTGCTTAGGAAGGTTTTAATGTCCATTTACAAAAAGTCAGCCATTAATTTAGAGATTGACTGTTTCTCTACATCTCACCAGATGGGTCTCCCTTGTGAGCCTCGTTCCTCTGCTATCTGTGAATAATTGTATGTGAAGAGACAATGCTTGGGGCTGAATACAATGGAGCTTCTGGAAAATAAGAATATGGTGATTAATAACAAGAGGCTTAGAGGGCACTGATAGCCAGCGAGGGTCACATGTAGATGGTGAAGAGCTGGGCTCAGAGACAAATAAACTCTATGGAGGGAAGAAAAAGGTGCGGAGACAAATTTACCCAGGACAAAACATTCCTGTAAGCATCCACTGTGCTTTGTTATTTATTATTTATTTGTTATTTATTAAGCGGCACAATGTTATTCATTAAGTGGCGCTGTTTACTGTGTGAGAAAAGCCACAAGGCACAACAAAACCCACTATAAGAGTTTATTAAGGAAAGGGAATAGAAGGGGGTGCTTAGGCCTATGGAAAGATTGTGTAGGAAGAAAAGGAGGGACATGTGAAATTCGCTTGTATAGATCCCCCTGCCCTGCATATTCGCATATGGGCTTACGTAGCTACACCGTGCATGTGCACAGATTATGTGGGACAAAAGACCCTGGGATGAGTAAGTATCTTGCCAGTCTATGTGCAGTCATGGAGGAGGAGCTAGGAATTCTAACACCCCTGAGATAAAAGTCTGGTGTTTAAGAAAAGGAAATTAAGATCTGACACTTCGCCAGGATGGAGGTGGGGGGGGGGTGCGCCAAAGCTAAAACATCATTCTCTATCTTTCAGTTACCAAGAAAAGTGAGTCAACAGTCCTAGACTTTAAGTCCAGAGTAGAGAGGAAAAAGAAACATCAGGGAAAATGTAATTCAACATATCACACTTTTGTTGAATACCTACTTCTTAATCACCAGGCTACTAGCTAAGAAATGAGGAGGGCCATTTTTTTTTTTCATGGGACTTGGGATCTGGCTTGTGTCACTGCTTGTTCTGGGTCTCAGCTGTCTGGAAACAGTGACTAGTGCTTCAGTCTGGGTCAAGCTGAAAGGAATAAGATTAGCTCTCTCTGTGCCCACTCCACCGCCAATGATCTCACAAAAGAGTAGGTGCAGTCTGAAGCAATTTTGTTCCCAGGAGGCATTGGACTGTGATAACTGGAAGAGAAGAAGAGTAGATACAGGCCACGGACGCCTGCCACTGAACACCCCACCACACAGGACAAAGTCCCTAGCAAAGAATGACCTAGCTGAGGGTTGGGAAGATGGCTGAGTGAGTCAAGTGTTTGCTGTGCAAACATCAGGACCTTAGTTTAGATCCCCAGCACCTGCATAAAAAGATGAGGAATGGCCTTGAACATTTGTACCTCAAGCGTGGGATGCAAAGAAAAGCAGATCTGCCGGGCAGTGGTGGCGCACACCTTTAATCCCAGCACTCGGGAGGCAGAGGCAGGCGGATCTTTGTGAGTTCGAGGACAGCCTGGTCTACAGAGCGAGATCCAGGAAAGGCACAAAGCTACACAGAGAAACCCTGTCTCGAAAAACAAAACAAAACAAAAGAAGAGAGAAAAGAAAAGAAAAGAAAAGCAGATCTGGATCTCATTGTCTAACCAGACTATTGGGAAAGGATAACTCTAGGTCTAGTAGAGACCCTGTCTCAAAAAATAAGGTAGAGAGCAACTGAGGAAGCCACCTTAAGGTTGACCTGTGATCTCCATAGGTGTACATGAACATGTACACATAAATATACCACTCACACACACATGAATCATCTGGCCCACGATGTGAAGAGTGCCAAAGATGAAGCACATGCCTTAAGGGGTTTGCACAAGTTCAAGAGCTGACGAGGTTTGAACACTGCTTCTCTTGTGGGTTGGCACATTATGGAGATGAGGGTCACTGCTGTATATAGGAAAAGTAAATGGGATGAATGCATGTGTAGCTATAGTTTTACTACCTGGTCCATGGTCAGGACAAATCTCTTTCACCCTCCAGTCCCGCAGCCGCTCAGACCCAACCAAGTAAACACACAGAGACTTATATTGCTTACAAACTGTATGGCCATGGCAGGCTTCTTGCTAACTGTTCTTATATCTTAAATTAACCCATTTCTATTCATCTATAAGTTGCCACGTGGCTCGTGGCTTACCGGTATCTTAACATCTTCTCATGGTTTGGCGGCTGGCAGCGTCTCTCTGCTCAGCCTTCCTGTTCCCAGAATTCTCTTCTCTGCTTGTCCTGCCTATACTTCCTGCCTGGCTACTGGCCAATGAGTGTTTTATTTATTAACCAATCAGAGCAACACATTTAACATACAGAACATCTCACAGCATGCATGATCGCTGGGGTGTGGGGCACAGTCTGTAAAGAGAAATTCCCAGGGCTAGAAAGATGGGGCAAAGGCCAAGAGTGCTTACGGTTCTTCCAGAGGACCTGAGTTAGTTTAGTTCTTAGTACCCATATCTGGTGATTCACATCTACTTGTAACTTCAGCTGTAGCTCCAGACGATCCTCTCTCTCTCTCTCTCTCTCTCTCTCTCTCTCTCTCTCTCTCTCTCTCTCTCACACACACACACACACACACACACACACACAAATAAATAGAAAAATAAAACTACAAGTAAATCAAGAGAAATCCCACTGCCTCTCTGGTCATAGCAGTGGAAAATTACCCCAGCTATCTATGCTGCAATAAAACAGCTCTGGGAGTGTCATGTTTGAGCAAATTTCATCAGAAGGTGTGCTCAGGGAATACCAGTGCCTCTAAATTTAGTCTAAGGCAAACATCACAGGATCAGAAGGGTAAATCTAGTGCAATAAACATAACACTACAGAGCAAACTCAGCTTGAGTTAAATGGAGAGCAGTTTTGCATGCTAGTGTCCCTTCCTCCCCCAAGAAATGCAACCGACTGAGAGTGAGTGTGGTATTTCTCCATGTTCTCTTTGCCATGGTACATTTGAAAGGCTAGACCAAAGTATCTACCTAGAGTTCTCAGCTATAATTGCTTCTAGCCAAAAATCAAAATTGGCAATAACAAAGAAAGGTCTGTAATTTAAGATAGTTTCAATCAATTTTCTTCAAAGCCCTCATCATTGAAACAAGTAAAGATGTGTCAATCACGGTAGTCACATGCCTCTTTCACACACCCAGATAGATTGGGCAGGGAGCAGACTGGTTGGTTGGTTGTTGTTTTGAGATAGGATCTCTGGCATTCCAGGCTGGCCTTGAACTCTCTATTTGGCCTAGGATGACCAGAACTTCTGGGGTTACAAAATCAGTATTCCCTGGTTTACACATATAGTTATGAAGTTAAATTTATACAGGCTGGAAAGATGACCCAGCCCTTAAGAGCACTTGGTCGTCATTAAGAGAACCAGAATTCAATTCCCAGCACTCAAAGAGGGAGGCTAACAACTGCCTGTAACTCCTGTTCCAGGGAATCTGATGCCATTTTCTGGTCTCGGAGGGCACTGCACACATGGGCATGCACTTACACATAAAGAAAATAAATAAATAAAAACTGCAAAATTAAATTCCCAGTTGGGTGTGGTTATACACTCTTGTAACCCTAGCACTTGAGAGTCAGCAAATTCAAGCCCATCGTCAGTCCCAGAGTGTTCAGGGTTATATAGGAAAGCCCTGACTTCAAACCACCACAGCAAAACCAGAGCAGCAAGACGGCTCAGCAGGGAACGGTGCTTCCTGTGAAGCCCCCAGTTCTGAGGTTCATCCTAGAGAGCCACAAGGTGTAAGGAGAGGACTGACTCCTGTCCTCTGACCTACACACACACACACACACACACACACACACACACACACACACACACACGAATACACAAACAATTAAACAAACAAACAAATAAGTAAGTAAGTAAGTAAAAAGATGTAATTTAAAAATGTTTGAATAAATTTCTGGCCAGATGTGGTGATGCATGCCTTTAATGCCAGAGCTCAGGAGGCAGAGACAGGTGGATCTCTGAAAGTCTGAGGCCAGGCTCTCTCTATACAGTGAGTTCCAGAGCAGCTAGGGTACATAGTGAGACTGGCTGAAAAAAATGGGAAAAAAGGAAATTTCTTTCTATTCTATGAATTGGCCACAAGACAGACGTTCCATAGCTTGGCCCCATGACATTGCATGTTGGCCACTGAGGGTCCTTCTTGCCCTTTTTCTTTCTTAATTTCCTCCAGGATGCTATGCTTTTATTGTTAGGCCACCCAGGGACACCCTAGATCATCTTGTGATGTAAGCTTGCATTCTTGGGAGCAATACCCCCTGGGCAGGGAAGGGCAGGGAAAGGTCAAGGCAGAGGAAGCGCAGGCAGATGTCAGAGATCTGAGAGCCTGTGTGGAGCCTTTAGCTGGAGTACAGCTGCTGCCTTGGCTCTCCCCCACTTCCTCCTCTTTGACAAAGCTTTCATGTTCCTGTTCCTGTCAAAGGCAAAATAGAACACAATCGAATTACCTAAAGAGGAACTAACCGATGTTCCTGTCCGCCGTCAGGTATGTGGACAAGGATGTGGCCATGTCTGTAAGGGCCTTCTGCAGCCTTTGGCTATTGCATTTCCTTAGCCATCTTCTGAAGGGAGGGGTTCAAGAGCAGACTTATTTTCATGGAGTATAATGGCTGTTTCAAAAATGACTGCAATTCAGATGGTTCTTACTAATTTGTCCTCAAATACACTCTTGGGCAGAATAATTTACGGAGTCAAAACGATCTTCTGATTAACAGACTTACTCTGTGTATGTGACCCATCAGATCAATGGTTAGGTGATGGTTTACAAACAACGTAAAAGAAGCCCGGGGCTAAAGGCTCCTGCACCTTGTTTTAGGTTTGTGCTATATCTGAATGAGATCTTTGGAGAAAATTATTTCTGTGACTTTGGAGAAATTTCCTCGAGCTAAGGCTGTGAGATCAAAGAATATGCATGTGGTTACAGTCGAAAGGAATTAGGGCCCGATGTGACAAAGAAAGGTGCTCATGTCTACAGTGGTAGTCACTTGGGAACATGGAGGAGGAGGACGGTCATCGATTTGAGGCCGGGCTAAGCTACAAACTAAGCCTCTGATGCAGAAGAGAAAGGGGGAAAAGGAGAAGGAGTGGGGAGGGGAAGGAAAGGAAGAAGAAGAGGAGGAAGGAGGAAGACAAGAAGAAAGAAGAGGAGGAGAAAAAGAGGAAAAGAAAGAAGCAGAGGAGGAAGGAGGAAAAAGCACATGGCTTAAGAGGTTTCAGTGAAATGAATCAGAACATAGTCTCTTTCAGAAAATTACTACTTACATTTCCAAACTCTTGATATGAAGATAGTCAGTCCTTGGAGCCCAAATAAATAAATAGAAGCTCAGGGTCCACTAAAGGAATTCAAACAAATCGGGAAAACCTAGCTACTTAAAATGGACACAGGAAGTTGATGGTTTCACGTTCATGGGCTCAATAGCTGAAGGTGAACCTGAGAAAACATCTGTCAAACACCTAGAACAGTCCTGGCCGCACAGCTTTGGTTTCCCTTAAAGCAGTCTTCATAAAGACAGGAAATCCGGAAGTCTGTTCTCTGTCTGGTGGTCAACCCTACAGTTTCTGAAAATGGCCTCAGCTGGGCTCATACTACTTAAAAGCATAGATGGGCCAGTTACAGGCCCTGCTTTTGTACAGTCTACAAGCAGAAAATGGATTTGACCTTTGTAATGATGAAAAAAATCAAAGCAAAAATACTAGCTTATGGGATATGAAAATTGACTGAAATTCAAATTTCAGTGCCAGCAAACAAACTTTATTCACAACATAACTATGACCAGTGTTTCCATTTTATTTGTGGATGCTTTAGGACTCCTGTGGTACAGTCAAGTAGTTAGGACAGAAAAAAGATGCATATATGCATACATACATATGCCCTCTGAAAAAATACTACTTAACTTTATGGACATACTTTGCCAATTTCTATTCTAATAGGCAAAGACTAATTTAATCTGAGAGTAAAAGCAGGAAAACATGGATTAAAAAGAGAAAGCTCTGTTCAGAACTAATTCTTCTAGCAAGATGTGGTGGTGTGTGCTTGTAATCCAAGCATACAGATGGCTTGAGTCCAGCCTGGGCTACATAGTGAGATTTGACCCAGTCCCCACAATAGCCAGATGTCAGTCTTCTTACATGGCCACGAGAGCCTCTCTGGCACATCTCCACCTCTTCTAGGCCGTCCTAGCCCCGTCTGATCAGAACACTATCCTCTCATGAAAATATTGCCGTTCCTGATGTTCCTTCTGTAATACCAGAAGTGTCTTAAAATTTATAAAGGGTTAGAATTAGCTCTTATTTTAGCTGTTCAGGGTTACCTAGGTTACACAAGAAACCTAAAATAGCTGAAATCTTCATCTAAGTGTAAAACAAATGTCTACAGAGGAGGAGGACTCGTAATTTTTCAGAAGACAGTGAAATGGTCTTTTGGATGGACACCTCATGCACACACACACACACACACACACACACACACACACACACACACACACACGGACTCTTTTCATTGCTAATACATTCCCTGGAGCTAAGAGAAGGGACTTCTGTAGGTCTTGGGCAGACCTCCAATTAGTTCACCTTTGTTGAATGGAGGCCTAGGAAAAAAATTAAGGTTGCCTGTTTGGTACTGATGCTTCAACTTCAGTAGGTATTGTGATGACGAGCTCCCCTGTAGTTTCATGGTAGAAGAAGAACCATATCTCTGGGGATTAGACCTATGATACAGTGTGTGGGGGTTTTTTTCCACAGTTTTTTTTCTATCTAGAACACTTTAGACATGCCAGAGGTTAATATAACCAGATATAGCCCCTTGCTGTTACAAACAGGGTTTATAGACCAGCAGCATCAACATCCTTTTGGAACTTATTAAATATGCAGAATCTTGGGTCCTACAGATGCTTCAAAAGGTTAAGGTGCTTACTACCAAGGCTGAGAACCAAAGTTCTGTCGCTGGGACTCACATGGTGAAAGGAGAGAACTGACTCCTACAAGCTGTCCTCTGACCTTGATGCATAGACCATAGTACATGTACACACACATGCACACACACACAATTGTATAATTCAATAAACAAACAAGTATCTTGTGTTCTCCTATTCATATCTGCTGAACCAGAATCTAAAATATTTTAAATATTTATTTTATTTAAGCGTGAATCAGAATTTAAAATATTGTAAATTTTTATTTAATTTTATTATTTAAGTGTATTATGTGTCTGTGTGGGTGCATTGGAATTCCTGAAGCTAGAGCTACAGGCAGTTGTGAGCTTCCTGGCAGTGTGGGTGCTTGGAACTGAACTTGGATCCTATGGCAGAGAAATAAATACTCTTAACTGCTGAGCCATCTCTACATCCCCAGAATCTATATTTTAACAGGATTCTTGGGTTATCTGAATATTGATTAATTTTTCAGAGGCATTAGTCCAAGAAAGTGTGCTAGACTTGGGCTCCTAGAAATCCAACTGCACAATTTCTGGTGGTAATTCTTGGTGCCCATGAACAAAATGCTCACCAACTTTTCTCTAAATTCACTGTCTTAGTCAATTTGAGTTGCTGTAACAAAAATGCCTCAGACCAGGCAATGTAAACAATTTGTCACAGTTCTGGAGGCTTTAATTTCAAAATCACAGCTGGACCAGTGTTGGAACTCACTTCAGTGTACAGGGTGCTTTCTTATACACTCCTAAGGAAAGAATGGAAAGGGGGAGGGTGTTCCCTTTATAAGATCACCAATCACTTTCATGAGGGCTCCACTCTCCTCTAATTTCTTCATTAAGTTCCCATCTGCAGTATTATCACATTGGAGGCTAGGATTTCAACACATGAATTTCAGGAAGCCACAAACTTTCAGAGACACACACATTTAAGTCTGTTGCGATCACCCTCCCCTGCTTCTGGAACAATGATGTCTGTCTTAGTTAGGGTTTCTATTGCTGTGAAGAGACACCAAGACCACAGCAACTCTTATAAAGGGAAACATTTAGGTGGGGTGGCTCACTTAGAGTTCAGAGGTTCAGTCCATTATCATCATGGTGGGACATGGCAGTGTGCAGGCAGACATGGTGCTAGAGAAGTAGCTGAGAATCTTGCATCTTTCAGGCAACAGTAAGTGGATTGTCTCATTGGGAGCAGCTTGTACAAAGAAGACCTCAAGCCCCCACAGTGATGCACTTCCTTCAACAAGGCCATGCACACTCCAACAAGGCCACACCTCCTAATAGTGCCACTCCCTTTGGGGGGCATTTTCTTTCAAACAACTACACTCATTGAAAATAAGAGAACGAAGTCAGGATTACACTTGTAATACTTGCACTCAGGAAACAGAGGCAGACCGATAAGGATTTCAAAGCCAGCCTCAGCCACATAGAAAGTTCAAAACCAGCTGGGCCTACTTGAGCATGCATCTCAAAATCAGCAAATTAAACTAAATGAGATGATGAACAGGAAATTGCTTGGGAAAGTGTTTCATACCCCACGATTTGGAAATAACGTGAAGGATGATGGCTAATATCTGCAGTAACTTTGTCTAGTCCTGCTCTGCTAACTTCTGAAGACCACACTTTCCTCAATGTCACTAAAAGTCTTGGATGAGAATACTAATGTCAACCTTAGATCACAGATGAAGAAATTAACCTAACGAGAATTCAGACTCTTATAAATGGCTGAGCCTATAACTCAGGTTGATAGAGTGCTTGCCTACCACCCATAAAGGCCTGGGTGGAATGCATAAATTGGGCATGGTAGTGTCTGGTAAAATTTCAACACATGGGAGGTGGAATCATGAAGATCAAAAGTTCAAAGTCATCCTCAGCTGTGAGGCGAGTTTGAGGCCAGCTTGGAATACATGAGACAACATCTGAAATCAAAATTTTTAAAACCAAAGATCACATATTTCCTTAGTAGCAGAAGTAGAATCTTTGTCCTAAAGTTATTTCCTTTAGCTTGCATCTAAAGCATAGTATTGAACATGAAAATACCATCGTGAGCCCCATGATGCTGTATGCTAGCTAGGGAAAGTAATACAAATGAAATACAATATTGAGGCCTGTCAACAGATAAAAAACTATTATCACAGATAACAGTCTCACAACAACACACTCACACACTAAAAAAGTATGCCATGTCTTAAGGTTCTTTTTCAAAAAATACAAAAAAAGGAAGAAAAATAAAAAACAAAGTTTCTTAGTGATTAGTGACTAGATATCTCAGTGTGCATATACCAGTCTGAGCGGGCTATGGAGAACGACGGCCAGTTAGGTTTATATTGAGACTTTGTTTCCCCTAGTTGAATGTCAACCATTCACTAATACATTAGGCAACATGATTGATAGCTTTTTATCTTCTCATATTCATGCTTTTTCTTTTTTAATTCTTAAGTGTTTTGTGAGAATGTATTAATTATATATAATAATAGATTTCATTATGTCATCCCCATTATAATCTCATCCCTTTCCCACTCCCCTTAATCCTTCCCTATTATCAACTAGCCATAGCTTTACTTTCACATAGTGTGTGTATGTGTGTGTGTGTGTGTGTGAAAGAGAGAGACAGAGACAGAGACAGAGACAGAGACAGAGAAAACGAGCCAATGATTTTCATTATTTACTTATAGGAGTATGGATGAGAGTTTATTTACAACATTCTCTTCCTTCTAAAATAGGGTTGAGAGCTAGGGATGGAGAAGTTACCTGAAAAGAAAAAAGAGCTGAAATGAAAGCTAAAGGAAAGCCAAAAGCTTTAAACATTTCACTTATTTGTTGACTTCATGGTGGGTGGGGGTGTGCATTAACCAGGGTAAGCATGTGATAGCCAGAGGACAACCTGAAGTAGCTGAGCTTTTCTCCTTCCATCATGTGGGTTCTGGAGATCCAGCTCAGGTTGCCAGGCTTGATGGCAAGCACTCTTCCCTTCTTAACAGCAGGTCATCTTTATTTTCTGTTTGAGACAGGATCTTGTTACACTGCTCAAGCTAGCCTTGAACTTGCAATCAGCTACTGTTTCAGCTCTCCCTGCTCATTGCTGGTACTACGAGCATGGATTACATTTAACGGAGAACAAGTCTTATTTTATTTATTCATCCTTAATAGTTTTAGACTTTTGAGATGAGGTATCAAGTTAGCCTCACACTCACTATGCAGACTAGGCTGACCTTGAACTTTTGATTTAGCCTTCTCCACTTCCTGAGTGCTGAGATTACAGTTGTTCACCCCTGTACCTACTCAAGGCTTAAGAGTAGAGTCCTAGAGAGTTGATTATACTGTTACGATTTGGCTGCAGTGATATATTGGAGATTATTTGTACATTTCCACAGGATCTAGTCTGATCCCTTTGGCAGCAGAATCCTAAGACGTTAAAGTATTTCTAAATAAATATTTTTAAATCTGCAGACTTCTTGAAAATCCCCATACTTCTCAGCTTCAAGCTAAGGATCATATTTTGTTTGCTCTGTGCTGAGAACTAGTCTAAGAGCTTTAGAAATGTTAATTCAGGGAGCTGGAGTGATGTCTCAACAGTTAAGGTACATGCTGCTCTTGCAGAGGACCCGTTTCATTCCCGATCTGAAAACTCCAGTTCCAAGGTATCCTACACTATCTCCTGGCTTCCTAAGACACCAGGGACATATGTGGTGTGTGTACATGTAGGCAAAACACTCATACATCTAAAATTTTAGAAAATTACAATAAATATTGAGTGAGATATCAACTTCCTCAATGATTTTTTTGGCATGTGGGATTACTACTTTTTCTAGGTTATGATTTAGATTAATTGGGTTATTAGTCACTGAGAAGGCACAGAGACTTTAAGCAACTTCCCTAGATTACACAGAGCAACTGGTAGAATTAGATTTCTTTTGTTTTCAGACAGGATCTCTTGTGTACCAGTCTGGACTCAAACTCACAGTGTAGTGTAGAGTGAACTTGAACTCCTGATCTCTCTGCCTCTACCTCCTGAGTGCTGTAACTACAGAATTACCTCCAAGCACCACCATGCCAGGCTCTTCTCCTTCCTCCTCCCTCTCCCTCATTCTTTTCCTCCTCTTCTTCTGTCTCCTCTTCTTCAGGGTCTCATATTGTAGCCAACTTGCCTCACATTTTCAGTAATCCTCCTGCCTCAGCCCCCAGAATGTTGGGATTGCCATTGAGTACCACAGTCAGTTGTGCTCAGTTTAAAAATTGTATTTCAAATTGAAATAATTCATTCCACATTACTTAGAGAATCCATGAGTAAACTGGCTTCCTAGACATACTTAAAAAAATAGAGAAGAAAAAGAATCTTGGTTTCAGTGAGATTTTAAAGATCTAGGTTTAAAGTAGAATGTGGGAAACTGCCTTGGTAAAAAAAAAAACAAAAAAAAACAAAAACAAAAACAAACAAACAAACAAAAAACATTGGTGCCTTCTTCTAAAGTAGAAAAAGCAGGGCAGGCACACTTGGGTAAGCTTCCAGGTATTTTAATAGTTGATAGTTGGGAAGTATGCGTGTAAGTAAGAACCATGTGAATAAAACCATTGAACCCACATTTAGGGCAACTTTAAAATATTATGAGTAGGTCTGAGGAAGTAGCTCAGGTGACAGAGTGCTGACCCAGCTTCCATGAAGCCCTAGACTCAACCTCTAGCACTGTGTAAAACCCAGCTGTAATCCTAGCACTTGAGAGATGGAAGCAGGAGGATTAAAAGTTCCATAGCATCCTGGCTACAAATCAAGTTAGTGGTCATCCTGTCTCAAATACCTAACAAAAACCTATAAACTATTGTCTTTATACCCACAGGTAAGTATGATCTTCATCCCTTATCAAGGAGACTTCACTTTGCAACAGCAGAAAAGTACAACCAGTCAAAATGCAGAGTCACAGAGTCTAGTTTCAACTGATGCATTTACAACATTTCTACACCTACAGTTCAGAGAATATTGCAGGAAAGGCGGCAGAACAATTGTGAAGAGCCACAAGATCAGAGAATTTGCTGTGAGATTGTGTCTCCTAGTGACATCAGAAGCTACACCCACAAAGTCTCACCAGTATGACTGCTGAAACATGAGCTGAACATGAATGACACCAAATGTACATCCCAAACTGCATAAGGGAAAAACCCACAATGGCTCCATGCTACATAAAAAAAATTTAGACAACTGAGGAAAGCTGGGAGTAGGAGAGGTGGTCTTCCCTAGGGAAGAGCACACCAATTGTTTGTCCAATGCCAAACGATCAGCCCAGAAAACATATGTGTGTGTGTGTGTGTGTGTGTGTGTGTGTGTGTGTGTGTGTATACATTATAAGTACTGAGCAGGTTATATTTAGGAATATATATATATATATGTATATATATATAAAATGCATGCAATAAAATTTAAGGAAAATAGAGGCCATGAATATGAAGGAGAGCAGGGACAAGTATATAGGAGGATTTGAAGGGAGAAATATTCTAATTACATTATAATATCAAAACAATTAAAGTAAAAGAAAATCAAACATATATGCATTTGCGTGCGCTCGCGTGCCCACACACATACACATATGAAGTAAAAAAAAAAATGTTTACAGAAGATGGAGATGGTGATTCAGGTCTGTAATCTCAGCATTTGGGCGGCAGAAATGGAAGATCGACTGCAAGTTCAAGGCCAGTCGGATCTATGTAGTGAGTTTTAGATCTGCCGAAATTACAGAGTGATTCTGTCTCAAACAAACAACGACATTATGTATGCATAACCTTGCAAACTTCAAAGTTTAGCAACACAAAGCACTGTGTGGTAGTGGCTGTTTCTAATGCTTAGCCTCCCAATAGAAGATCACGCATATATCACTGACCTCGGAAGACATCTAAATTCAAAATTTGAAGGATCTGCTGGTGCACCCCTATAAACACAGTACTTGGGAGATGGCAGGAAGAGGACCCAAAGTTTAAGGCCAGCCTCTGACCCTGTCTATAAAATTCTTCCACAAGAGAGTTTCTACTAAATTGAATGTGTGAATGAATTATCCTTTATAAGCTGGGAACCATCTATATTGTTCTATAAACGTGATCCCTGAGCCTTAAAGAGATATTTGGCAATGTCTGGAGGCATTTTTGATTTTGGTGTGTTGTCCTTAGCATCTAGAAGGGTAGGTTTGCTGCCAACATCCTGCAGTGCTCAGGATGGTTCTCACCAAAACAATTATTTGGCTCCAGAAATAGAGTAAGTTGAGCATGATGATATGTGTCTGTAATCCTAGCAGCAGTAGGGAAGAGGAAGCAGGGGTATCAGGAACCCATCCTCACCTACACAGTGAGTTCAAGAGCAGCCTGGCCTATAGGAGACCTTGTCTCAAAAGAAAATAATTAAATTAAAAAGCATTAACACCCCCCCCACCTCAAACTAGGCTGGAGAGATGGTTCAATGGTTAAGAATGCTCGCTTCTCTTTCAGAAGGGCTGGGTTCAGTTCCCAGCACCCACATGTTGGCTCACAACTGTCTGTAGTTCCAGCTCTAGAGGATCCTATGTCTTCTCTGTTCTTCTCGTGCACCAGGTGTGTGTGTGGTTCACACACATATATGCAAGCAAAGCACCCATACACATAAAAATAAAATTGAAAAAATCAACAGGACAAAGACCTTGAAACTCTGTTTTATGGAAATAAGAATAGATATCATTATCTACTACTTAAAAGGACTTGTTAAGAATAGTCAAGGAACAGGCAGAAGTGATGGCAGACACTTGGAAATGTAGGATTTTTGAGGCAGAGGCCAGCCTGGACTATGTCATAAGTTCTAGGCCAGCCAGGGATGCAAAGCAACACACACACACACACACACACACACACACACACACACACACACACACACATAGACACAAGCTAAAGGAGAGAGGAATGTTAGCAGCCAAATAAAGAACCACAAGCAATGTTCTGGAATAAATACTGCAGAGTTCGTAAAGGTAGATTACTGTTCAGTGTTCACATTCAGCTGGGGCTGAATGTTCTAGAATGAAGTGGTCATGTTCCTCAGCTATTTCAGTTTCCAGAGCAGAGGAAAGAGCAGCCCATGACTTGGGTTCTGTTTTATTTGGCTGTGACTCCCATACATCTTGTGTAGTAGTGGCTTGTCTTATTGCCTGCATTCTGTCTGGGACCCAAAGGACTTATCTCTTTGCCTTTTAAAAAACATCAATGGAAACCTTTGGAAAGCACAACTCTAAATTACATGCAATTATGAAATTTTCAATACAGGAAATCTCTGTGGAGGGTAGAAAGCCCTATCTAACTGTCCTCTAAAGGAAATGACCTTGAAGCCAGGTATAGTGGTGCACACTTGTAATTCCAGTACTCAGGAGGCAGAGGCAGGAGGATCACTGCAAGTTCCAGGCCACCCAGGGCTGGAACATTTGGTCTTGATGGAAAGAGGGGGGTGGGGGAGGAAATGAACTTAGAAGCATGGTCATCCCTGGTGTGGTAGTTTGAGTGAGAATGACTCCCATAGGTTCATATATTTGAATGCTTGGTCCCCAGTTGATGAAACTGTTTGGGAAGGATTAGAAGGTGTGCTTTTGTTGGTGGAGCTCTGTCACTGGGGCAGGCTTTGAGGTTTAAAAGTCCCATGCCATTCCAGTTGGTTCTCTCTCTCTCTCTCTCTCTCTCTCTCTCTCTCTCTCTCTCTCTCTCTCTCTCTCTCTCTCTTGGATGAGATGTGAACTCTCAGCTCCTGCTCCAGTGCCATGCCTGCCTGCCTGCTGCTGTGCTTCCTGCCATGATGGCCATGGACTCTAATCCGCTGGGACTATGAGCGTCCAAATGAAATGTTTCCTTTTATTAGTCGCCTTGGCCATGATGTCTCTTCACAGCAATAGAAAAGAAGCTAAGACACATGGAGTTTGGAGACTGCAGGAAGCAGCAGTGTGAGGTAATAGCTCTGGTTTACTTGGGGGCAATAAAAACTTTAAGGGAACAAAATATAGCCCCAAAATATAGAGCTAAATGATAATAAGAGAAACACTGCCATCCTTCCTGTCAGGTTTCTGAAAGCAAACGGAAGATTAACAAATGCTGTGATGCTAAATGTTCCCCATTAGTCAATTTGCTTTTCAAGTTCCAAAGGAAGAGGTTAAGCCAAAGGGTATTAGAATCTAAGCTGCTAATGCAATATGGCTAAACCACCTGAGCATCACAGTGATTACTAAATATGACATCCTGTTCTTTAAAACCTCTGTTATAGACAAGTTTTTTGTTGTTTGCTATTGTTTTATACTGAGAAGTAGTTTTCATGATGCCTATGGTGCCTTTGAACATAGAATGTAGCCAGAACTGGCCTTGAACTCTCAATCCTCCTGCCTCCATGCTGGCATTATAGGCTTATGTAATTGTATCCAATTTATATGGTGCTGTGCTCTGAACCTATGGCTTCATGTATGTAAGACAAGCACCCTACCAAATGAGCTATATCCCCAATCATAGCATGGTTTGGAAGACATATTCTCCTGTAACGTTCCCTTGCCCTGGTAAAATAGAACAATTAATTATAAGGAAAACGATGAGACACAAAATGACTTTATTAAGGCAAAGGGCACTGCCCTCTCCACTCTTTGTAAGACTGGTAACAATGGAAATAAGTTAGCAATAGATGGGTTAATGGACAAAGGTACACATGTGAGTTAATTATGTGGGCAATTTAAAGGGAGAGTAAATGACTCATAGGCAAGAAGAATGGGACCCAAGGATATGCAAGCAGCTAGGAAAAATTGTACCTAGACTTTGGGAGCACAGTCAAGCCTAATTTTCTTCCCTAGTATAACCAGAGCTCCTTGGCATCTGTTCTTGTCATGTGTAGATGCCAAAGAACAGAAACAGAAACTGAATTTTTAAAGCTGAACTTCATTCAGAGAGCTGGCAATCTCTGAGAAGACAGAGGATTGATATCCTAAGAAGTCTGTCTCCCTGGCTGGCAAGTCTGTGGGTAAAGCACTTGCTTAACAACCTTGAATTCAATCACTAGGACGTGCTTGCTGGAAGGAGAGAATTGACTCCAACTCCTCCAAGTTGTCCTCTGATCTCCACACACATGGCCTCCCACACACACATTAATAATAATAAGTTTGTCTTCCATCTCATCTATAGCTGGCAGATTATAAAGGAAAGGAGTAGACAAAACTACTTATTCTTGCCCCTCTGGCTAATTATAAAACATCGAGCCCCAATGTTAATTCTAAAAAAGCATTTTATCCATTGTGGCCCCTGTTGGACCCCATTGCAGTACAAGGCCACACATTCAAGAGCATATGGGCAGCAAAACTGCACGTGATGGGTTTAAAAACAGTGAAAAAGAGAGGAAGACACGAAGGTGGGTGAGTAGGGAAGGAGGTGGATCTGGGCGGAGCTGGGGAAGAGAGGTGAATATGATCAAATTACATTGTACAAAATTCTTAAAGAACGAATACAATTGCCCCAAAATATTAAAGTATTTTGTTCAATTAAACTGCTGGAGAGAGTTGGTATTGGAGCAAAACTGCCACAATATGGAAGGGAGTCCATACGCTTTTTGTCATGTTTTATTTTGTGACCCTTTGCGGGGGAGGCGGGTAGAGTTCAAGTCTCTTTCTGTAGCCCTGACTGGCCTTTGTAGCTAAAGCTGACTTTGAACTTTTCACTCTCCCTCCTCTGCCTCCAGAGAGCTCAGATTACAGGCCTGTGCAATCTCAGCTAGCTCACTGGTAATTTTTAAAGTAATAGAAGCTGGCACAGTGTGTGACACACCTTTAATCAGGGCACATGGAAGACTAAGACAGGAGGATAGCCACCAGTTCAAAGCCAGCTTATGAAAAAGAATGAGACATTGTCTCCCAAAAAAGGCTAATGATAACAATGAAAAAGAATAAAGCAATAGAATTAATACAGCTGAATGTCTCCCGTTTTCTAGACCATGCTCCAAGTTTTAAATCGTTTCATCTCTGCAGCAGTCTATGATGGAGGTTATTAAATCTAAAGATGATGAAACTACCAACAAGAGGTAACTCCCACCCCAAAGCCATTGTTCTGGAAACAACGGAAACAAGGAAAGATAGCAAACACATTCCTTCTACTTTCTAATAAAAAATAGTAGATTTCATTGCAGATTCCTTCCAGTGGAACTAATCAGTGTTCTGGCGGTTTAGCAAGATCCTGTTAAATCCAGAGTAAAAAAAAGAAATGTAGTTCCAAGTATGAGCTTTATATTTTTTAACTTTCTTGAGGTTTTATGTATTTTTATTTCATGTGTATGAGTGTTTGCTTGCATATATGTCTCCGTATGCCACTTAAGCACTGAGACATCTCCTGGTACCCTCAAGAGATGAACCTTAAAGAAAACTTTAATTATTTTGCCATAGCCTGCTAAATGCCTCACACATTTTGATTGCTGGAAAGACAACTTCATGGGCTCAAGGAAAAATTAATGTCTTACTGATAAGCCGAGGCCCTACCCTGCCTTTTCCAGTGTAAGCAGGGGGCAGAGGGTTCAGAATGTTCCTATGATAAGAGTGAACAGGCCTTAAATTCATGATGGAATAACATGGCCAAAAAGATCATGAGGGACTTCATATCTTCTCCATCTGCTGGCTTGCCACCAACCTTTAGCAAATGCCCAACTGTGATGTCTTTAAAAAGAAATGCAGTTGAGAGTAGCCCTTTCCCTAGCCGGCCTTTCATTAAAACTGTTTAGAAAAAAACTTGGTGTGAACAGCTGGGTGGAGGAGCTGGCCACTTCTGTATTTGTTCCTCATTGCAAATGGCTATGAGAAGTCTCCTAGGATACAGATCCTCTGGAAGAATGGTTAGCTCAACAGTCCTGTCCCGAGGCCTTCCAATAAAGCAACTTAGCTGTGACATGATGATGCAATGACATTCCACGCTTCAAGGAGGCATTGTAAACCGGCAGTCACCAATCTGGCTTTGTGAAGCAAGTTGAGGTGTGAACTACATCAGGAAAAAGGCTGGTTGGCTAGCTAGAGCAGAAGGACTTGTTCTGGCTTTTGCAGAGAAAGAAGAGTGGAAGGAGAACACGAAGGGGCCATGGTGAGAAACAGAACATTGGACCAGTGTGATGGCTCAGTGAACGCAATCAGTTAGGGACCTGAGGTTGATTCCCTGAACCCATAGTGGAAGGATGTGTCTAGAAGTTGTCTTCTGACCTCCACTCTCACCATGGCTTGTGTGTGACTGCTCTCACACATACACATCATCTAACACACACACACACACACACACACACACACACACACACATACACACACGCGTGCGCACGCTAAATGTTTTTAAAAAGAAGCAGAACTTATTCAAGGGACCTCCTGTTCTCTTGTTCTTCCTTTTGTTTCTGCTACTGAACTTACTCCTTTAGTCCAGATGTTTCTCCTATCTCTGCCTCCTATCTCACTGGAGGAGTTCAGGGATTACAAATGAGGGCTACCACTTCTGGCTTTTGATGTGGGTACATCCTAGGGATTTCATCTGTGTTTGTGTAGCTAGCACCTTTACACAGTGAACCTTCTCCCCAGCCTTATGCTTCTTTTGAGACACAGTCTCACTACATAAGTTCTTAATGGTTTGTTGTTGTTTTCCTTCCCTTCCCTTCCCTTCCCTTCCCTTCCCTTCCCTTCCCTTCCCTTCCCTTCCCTTCCCTTCCCTTCCCTCCCCTCCCCTCCCCTCCCCTCCCCTCCCCTCCCCTCCCCTCCCTCCCTCCCTCCCTCTCTCTCTCTCTTTCTCTCTCTCTCTCTCTCTCTCTCTCTCTCTCTCTCTCTCTCTCTCTCTCTTTCCATTTTTGTTGTTTTTGAGTCTTGCTTTGTAGCTCTGATCTGGACCTTGCTAAACCAATTATCTATATACAAATCAATACAGGCGCTCCTGTACAAGTGCATTTATGGACTGTAGTATAAGTCAGATCAGAGCTACAAAGCAAGACTGTTTCATCTCTTTGGGATACTGGAGACATGGCTCAGTGGTTAAGTGGCTTTCATGGGTACCAAATGCACTTGCTGCAGACAAACACGCAGGTAAACACTCATACACATAAAATTAAAAAAAAAATCTCAAGAGAAAAAGCTCATCCCTTGAAACTACATTTTTACTCTGTGTTTAATTGGATCCTGTTAAACCCCCAGAACATTGATTAGTTCTCCTGAAATGAATCTGCAATGAAATTTACTATTTCTTTTTAGAAAGTAGAAGGAATGTGTTTGCTATCTTTCCTTATTTGGGCTGTTTCCTGAATAGTGGCTTGTGTGTGTGTGTGTGTGTGTGTGTGTGTGTGTGTGTGTGTGTAGGGGGAGTGTTCTTTTCTCAAGCCAACAGTCGTAGACACAGTAAATTCACTTATGGAAACTGTCTGCCTTTGGTCTGTCATCTGTGTTTTTAAATATACTTGAGCTATTCTACTCTTGTATTTCGCCTCCACCTGTATGTGGAATGCTTCCATTTTGCGTGGCAGACATATACATTTTTTCTCTTCTTCACAATTTAGAATTTGGTTTAGAATTTAAAATTTGTCATTCAGGCTCCAGGATGGACAGAGAAAGATAATATCAATGCTTTCTGTTGTTGCATTCTGTGTGTGCTTTTTTTTTTTTTCAAGACAAGGTCTTGTGTGTCTCAGGCTGCTAGCTAAGGATGACCTTGAACTTGGCCCTTCTGTCTTCATCTCCCAAATACTGAGATCATACATTTGTTTCACCAATTCTGCCTTAAGACATTATCATTTTGGGGGGCTAGGGAGATGGCTCACTGGGTAAAGTGCTTGCTAAGTAGGCATAAGAACCTGTGTTTGGATCATGAGTAAAAGTCAGACACAATGCTGGTGTCTATAACCTAGAGGATGGGAGGCAGAGATAGGCAGAGCCCAGGGACTCAGTGGCCAGTCAGTCTAGCCAAAACAGAAAGCTTAAGGTTCAATGAGCAACTCTCTCTCTCAAAAATAAATAACAAATAAATAAATAAATAAAGGTTGCTCAGCTATTAAAAGGAACAAAGGATCAATACACAATACAATATGGATAACTTTTGAAAACACGAAAGAAGCCAGTCATCACAGGTCACATATTATATTCTCGCATTTATATAAAATTTCTAGAATCCACAAATCCATAGAAACAGACAACAGATTGGTAGTCACCAGGATCTATGAGGAGAAGGGATTGAAGACTAAATTCCATTTTTCCTTTAGGATGAGAATACCACCACAAGCAATACGAAATGATTGTGTCTGGCTATGTTACAATAAAACTTTTTTTGTGGACACCGATATTTGACTTTGAAATATTTTTCAAATGTCATGAAATAGTCATCTTCTGTTTTGTCTTTTTAAAAATATAAAGTCTTTGAAAAAAACGTAAAGCATTATCAGTGGGAAAGCTACATAAATGCAGGCGACCAGGTGGTATTTAGTGCAAGGCCAGAATGTACTAGGTCCTATCCTTACTGGAAAGCAGCAACCAAGGAGGACATTGTAGAGAGAAAAAGTGAAGCGTATTTTGAGTTAAAATGTAGAGTGGAGGATGAAGGGAGAAGGAGAGGCAACTCTTTTCCCAGGGTTAGTCTACATAGGGAGCTCTGCAAATTCCTGATCTCTGTAGACTGAGATAACAGCTCCAATAAAAGAGAGCTTATCAGCGCATGGCATGGTGGAATGCTTTTGAAAGCACACTCGAATCATAAGGTTCATATAAACAAGGCAGACAGTTACAGAAAGGAGCAGCAGCAGGAATACCCCAAATTCTTTCTTTTGAGAATTATTTATTTGATTTTATGTGTATGAATTCTTTTGCCTACATGTGTGTCTATTCAGCACATGTGTGCCTGGTATGCACAGAGGTCAGAAGAAGGAGTCTGATTCCCCTAGAAGAGGAACTACAGATCGTTGGGAACAACCATGTAGTAGCTGAGAACTGAACCTAGGTCCTTTGCAAGAGCAGTAAGCTCTCTTAACTGCTTGGTGACTACTCTTAACGTCTGAGCCATCTTTCCAGTCCCCGAATTTTTTTAAATTTCAGAATGTGATGTAGTTTTTAAATCTTCATATTTAAATACTTCATATTTCACCACTCATGTGCTAGAAGAGCTTCCCTACATGTCATTCCATGGCACACTAGGTGCTAACCTTCTTGCTATGAGAACGTCAAAGATCTGCCAACATGAGATAAAAGCCAGAACCACATTGATACCATTTTACTTCAAATAATTGATTCTGATTTAATTTTTAAAACTTTTATTTATTTTTTTAACTTTTTATTTTTTGTTTGAGAGGGTCTCAAGTAGACCAGACTACAGACTGGCCTTGAAATCCTGTACCTTTTGCCTCCATCCTGTAAGTGCTGGGATTAAAGGTATGGTTCACCAAGGTCAGCTTCCTTCTCTTGAATGCAATTAAACGGAAATCTGAGTGTGATGACAGTGCTCTATTGAAGGGGTTAATGAAACTCTTTGCTTCTCAATGTACATCCTATAGAAGTAAGTGAATACATTCAAGATAAAAATTGTAAAAGATTAAAATTACTTTGATGATACATTTCTTTCAATCTATTAATGCACAAGTATTTTGATGCTTTGATTTTATTCAAAGGCATAAGAAGCCCAAGAAAATAAGACCATATTAAATTTTAACTCCAAATGTTTAAAGATTTCTATCTGATCTTTTTTTTTTTTTTTTTGGTTTTTGAGTTTGAGATGCAATCTCATGTAGCCTAGGCTGGCCTCAAACTGACTATGTAGCCAAGTCTGACCTTGAACTCCTGATACTTCTGCTTGGCCTCCTGAGTGATGGGATTAGAGGCCTGGACCACTACGCTTAGCTTCAATTCTTTCTTTTAATACTGCACAATTTCAGGGTGCGTGGGTACACATTTTTAATCCCAGGACCTTGGAGGGAGAGGCCTGTAAATTTAAGGCCAACCTATCTACATAGGAACTTCCAGGACATCCAAGACTACATAGAGAGACCCTGTCTCCACAACTATCTAACTAACTAACTAACTAACTAACTAAATAAATAAATAAATAAATAAATAAATAGACAAATGTAGACAATTCTGTGGTTGCTAGTGTATTCACAGACACACACAAACATCACTAAAGCTAACTTCAGAATATTTTCTTCACCCCCAAAGGAAACTCATACCTGTTAATAGTCACTGTCCCTTCAGTCACTAGCAAACTCTAAGGTGCTTTCTGGCTCTGGGTCAACCATTCTGGACATTTCTAATAAAGAAATCACATAATTTGTGATCTTCTCTGACAGGTTTCCTTCACTTAACCTAATGTTTTCAAGGTTAACTCACATAATAACTTGAATTAGTACTTCATTTTTAAAACTGAATATTACTTCACTCTATTATCTATCACATTTTATTTACCTGCTCATCAGATACTGATGGGGTAGTTTTCCTCTTTGTGATGGGTAATGTTAATTGTCAACTCAGCAGAATCTAGAAGCCCTAGGAGATGAGGGGGACTAGGCATGCTTGTGATCTTGATTACATTAATTGATGTTGGAAGACCCAGCTTAACTATAGGCAGAACCATTTCCTGAGCAAGGGATCTTGGATTCTAAAGAAAGAAAACTGGGCAGTGTGCACTCGTCACTCTGCTTTCTGCCTGTAAATGCAATGTGACCAGCTGCCTTATGTTCCTACCGCCTTGACTTTCCTACCATGACAGACTACATCCTTGAACTGTGAGTCAGAATAAATCCCTTTCCCCTACAATATTCTTCTTGGCTGTCACAAATAATATTGCTGTGACCATTTGTATAAATGTTTCTGTGCAGACGCATGTTTTCATTTCTCTTGGGTGTAACTCCCAGGAGAGGGCTTGCTAAGCGAAGTTACAGACGAACAGCTGGAGAAAGTGCCTCTACCATTTTGTATTCCTAGCAACAGTATGAAAGCTAGGCTCAGTGACTCATGCCTCTGATCCCAGCACTTGGGAGACTGAGGTAAGAGGACTCCCGTTGAGTTCCAGAATAGCCTGCACTACACAGTGAGATCAAGACCAATGTTGGCTACATAATAAGACCTTGCCTCAAAACAAAAAAGTAACACAAAACAGTAAAAAAACAGTGTATAGGAATTAGTTTGTCTACATCCTCACCAACACTGGGTTTTGTGCTTTGTGTAAATGAGAGCCACTATTATGGGTGTGGTTTTGATTTGCATTTCCCTAATGACTAATTATGTTGAGCAATTTTTCATGTGGGTATTAGTTACTTGAAAAGCTTCTTTGGAAACATGTCTATTTAAAATCTTACTCCCTCTTAATTTATTTGTTTGTTTTTCTGGTTTTCTTTAGAGACACACTTTTCCTATGTAGCCCAGGCTGGTATGGAATCCATTATTCTCACTCAACCTCTCAAGTACTGGTGTTATAGGCCTCATGTATCTTATTTATTTATTTGTTTAGAGATAGATCTCAGGTATCTCAGGCTAGCTTGAAATTCCATATGTAATAAATGACAACCACGAACTTCTAATCCCAAGTGCTGGGCATAAGGATATACCACCATATTCAATTCCATTCCATTCTAGGGACCAAACCCAGGGATTCACACATGCCAAGCAAGCACTTTGCCAACTAGGCTATTAATCCATTTGAAGCCTCCTAACCACACTGTATGGTGGCTTCTATATCTACCTTTCAGCTTTTTACTGAAAGCCTCAGCTTTCTACCCCTGTTAATTTGGAAGTTTGATGGCATGCTGTGTACCCAGGATCCAACAAGGAGTCTGGAACATAGACACCCATCAATGCTGTGCCTACTTGCATTATCTGCTTCCTTGCTGTGTTAACTAGAGCCTTCAGAATAGCAGGAGACTGGATGCTTCCGTCTACAGCATTCTCTCTTCTGAGCGTACTGAATCTCTGTACAACCAGCTTTGACCTGTAATAACATCTCACTTCGGTTTAACAAGGACATGATAATTGTATTTTCATTTATTTTTTGGTGGTGCTGATGTAAGAAATATTAAATATGAGCCTTTTCTATCAAATACTATAAAACTTGTGCTTTAAGACGAAGAATTCAAATGCTTTGGTCTTCTATATCTTGTGAGACTTTTGTGCAAAAGTTTTAACCCCCCTCCACATCCACTAAAACCTTTGTTCACACAAAAGCTCCCAGCTACATTCCAGGAATTTAGTGGCCTGGAGCAGTGACCCTTTTCCCCTAGGAGCAACCGCCCTTCCCCCCGCCCTCTTTCATTTCCTGTGCACAAATTCTTTTCCAATTAGCCAATCAAATAAGACTGTGGGGTCAGACCCCAGCCAATGAAAAAATGACACAGATACCAGCTGCCTTTGCATAAAAACCAAGTGTACTTCCTGTTTCTGTGTTCACTCCTCTGAACACATCCTCTTGATCAAGAGTGAAGTTTGCCTTGTCCAGACACTTCAGTTGGAGTGGTGCTCTCTTTCTTTGTGACCCTGAAACTTATCTCTAGCACTGAGGATGGAACTCAGGGCCTCTAGCATGTTAGGCAGGCATTCGACCATGACCATCTAACTATGCCAGCTCTAAAAAGCCTCTTTCTAATCTCAGTATCAAAAATTGGGGTGGGATGAACTACTGAATCTTTGCTCCATCCACTGGATGTGCTGTCCCTGTGCTCTTTACCCATAGCTTTGCTGCTTGATTCTCTGGCATTCCATGGTATATCAGAGCTGAAGGAAAGGGGAAATGGGGATTACTGAATTCTAAAAACACATTTTTGTTTTCAAATTAATATGGCTAGAGAGAGAGACAAGATTGAATGATTTTTGCTTAGCTTTTTTTATCCAATAATATGAATGTCATGTGTTTAAAAGTGTATTTCTCACCATTCTCAAATTGAAGACTGCAAAAAATAGAAGAAGTGCTTTCTTTAGTTGTCCTTAACATGAGGAGCAGAGTTGCTGCTTGAACTTGCCAAGTCTATCCCATAGCACTTTACAAAACAGTCCTGAAGCTTAATCAAATAAAACAATTGGGCACAACATTTGGCTCTTCCAAAAACTGGAGTTCCTCTGAACCATTCAAATAGTGATCAAAAAAATACGTAAGATTGCTCTGGATTTACTTTGAAAGTCAGACCTCACCCCACTTGTTATTTTTCTTCTTCTTGCTCGATTGCACAGCCACTTAAAGGTCTATAAGGCTAGATCAGCAAGATGGGTATTCAAGCCTGATGATGTGCGTTCAGTCCTCAGGATCCAATGGTGGAAGGAGAGAATGCAAGTTGTGCTCTGTCCTCTGTAAGCACACTATGGGGGTACAACAACAACACACACAATAAATAAATAAGTGCATGCATGAAGAAATGAATGCAAGTTTGCTTTTAACTTCAATTAGGTCATCTCAAAGGAAGATTAACTTTGTAAGAATCAAGAATTCAATGAACAAAGGGGAAACCGAGTACTGATTAAGATCATCTACGTCCACTAATATCCACTACTATTTGACTAAATACTTACATTTTCATGATAATTATGATGATGATGATTTTAGTTTTTATATTAAGTGTAAGTGTTTTGCCTACACATATGTCTGTGTACAAACATGTGTGCCAAAAGAGGGAGTCCAATCTCCTAGAACACATTTGCAGATGTTTGTGAGCCGTATTGTGGGTGCTGGGAATCTAACTCAGGTCCTGGGGAAGAACAGGAAGTGCTCTTCCAGTCCTTGATCATTATTTTTCATTATTGCTGTTTTAAGCCAGGGTTTCAGGTACCCACCCTAGGCTTTTCTTAAACTCTGTATGTACACGGGATGATCTTATGTTTAAATGATAAAGATTCTTTCTAGATTTAATAGAGAGATACACTAAGAGAGATTTCAGGGGAAATATCCTTTACTCTTGTAGCCCACCATTTGAAGCTGGCCTAAGAGATCCAACAACAAAATTAATTCTTTACTTTTAAATATATTCAAAGTGAGAGGTCTCTGAGATTAGAGGGTAGGAGTCTCTGAGTTTAGTACTTTCATGAAAGTGCTAGTTAGGATATAAGGTCATTTCATTACTCAGGGAGCTGGTCCTCCTGGCAATACCTTACCTCAGGGTTGCATCAGGCTAGGATCATAGCACTTTAGGGCAGATACTAGGTAGGCTGTAAGACATGGCTGGTCCCTTCTCTAAGGGCAGTATCATTGTTTCTTTTCTGTTGCTCTGATAGGATAAGTCAACACAAGAAACCTAAGGGAGGAGGAGTTTATTGGGTTTACAATTCCAGGCTGCAGTCCATCCTAGCAGGGAAGCCAAGGGAGGGGGAGCTTGAATCAGCTGGTCCTACCACATTTGTAACCAGAAAGCAGAGCCGTGAACACATGCTGCTCAGCCTTATTGCTCCATTATCTACAGTCCAAAGTCCCTGCCCAGGCAACAGTCCTGTCCACAGTTAAGATAGGTCTTCTTCTGTTTATTAATTTATTCAAGGCCATCCCTTAGAAGCTTTCTGAGATATTAATCCTAATCTAAACAGCCTCTTACAGGTGTTCTCAGAGACCTGACTCCCAGGTGTCAGATTGGCAATTAATATTAACCATCACAGGCAGCGTCTTCATTTAACTCTATGAACTCCAGTTCCTCCTCTACCTCCCTGGTGCTGGGATTATACATATGGGCCATCACTCTCAACGTATTCTATTCTGGGGATTGAACCCAGAGTCCCTATGTACTGGGCAAGCACATGAGCAACTGAGCTACTGCCTTAGCCCATTTTTATTATTTTCAATAGTTGTATAACATGGCATTATAAGAATTTAATATAATTATTTATCACTGGGTAGAGACAGGCAGACAACAAAATAGTGCATATAAAATCATCCCATCATTGTTTCAAAACTAAGTAAAAGTGGGCATGGCAGTGCATGCTGCATGAAACACTGTCACAAAAACAAACAAAAATTAGAATAAAACAATCAAATTGTATAGAAAGAATGAATTATTGCACAAATTCTTATTAGTAGTGTTGGAGGTGATGGATGCTTTTAGTTTACATCCTCTTCCTTTTTCTTCTTTTGTTTTGAGACAGGGGTCTCACTGTGTAGTCCAGGCTAGCCTTAAACTCACTAAATATTTCAGCCTGGTCTTGACTTTCAGCAATCCTCCTGCCTCAGCTCCCTGCATGCTATAATTATAGGCATTAGCTACTATGGCTGATCTACTTTTTCTTGATACATGTGCACTTCAAATTTTTGCTACAGTGAAAGTATATGAATTGCATAATATTTTATGGAATAACAATGATTTGCAGACATTAGGAAAGAAGATCCTGTGTTCACAGTCAGCCTGTGGTGCCTGTGACCTAGAACAGACTTCGCCTGCCTTGCTCTGCTCTGTTTGGGGCTCCTCCCTCCTTCCCCCTGGCCCTGTTCTGTCTGCTGATCTCCTTGTGAGTCATTCTTTGCTCTATTTCCCACCACACCCAGTCTCCTGGGTGAGTGACTGTTCACTTCCTTGACTTAAAGTTGATGTCTGGTTCTTCATCCACAGTAGATCAAAGTTCAGACTGTAGAAAATTTACTGAGCATTTCAGTTACCGTCTACTCTTTTCTACTATGGAGTTATTGTCTACTCTGGAGATCCATGCAACCCTTGCAACCCTTCCTCCATCTTATAGCACTGCAAGTATGCCTTCTGTCCACACCTGAAAAGTCCCTCTCTGCAGGGACTCTTATGGACTTCCCTAACTTCCATCATAAGAGTAAACATCTTCTAATCTGGTCTTAGCTGAAAGAATGCCCTCCTATGACTCTCTTCCTAAAAGGTCAACCACCATCAATGTCCCTTCTGACTCTACCAATACCACCTCTCTTTGAGACTGTAGAGGTTTAAATTAATCTGTACTGCTAAAGCATTAAAGTACTGGGAATAACCTAACTGTCCAAACAAACGGGATGAGGTGAGAAGCACTACTCCAAGTGTTAAGAACTTAGACTCTGGGGGAGCAGGAGAGCTAGGGCAGTCAGGAAAGTACTTGCCTTGCAAACATGAGGATCTAAGAGTTCAAACCGAGAACCCACGTTGGAAAAAATGGCTAAGATTTGGGGGTGAGTATGATCAATATATATGATATATATACATATATATGTATATATAATCAATTAAGGAAAATATGTTCTTAAAAATTGAGTGTGGTGGTGTGCACCTGCAATGCTAGCACTAGAAAGCAGAGCTAGGTGGATCACTAAGACTCTTGAAAGAGCCAGCCCAACCTCTTTGGTGAGAGGTCTCAGGCCAATGAGAAATTCTGTCTCCAAGAAATGGACAGTGCCTCAAAAATGCCAAAAAGAACACTCTAACCCTCCAAACCAAAACAAAACAAAATGTAATACAGAATTAAAAGAACAGAAGAACAGATTTCCATATTGCAGGACAGCACCTACAATATAATTATTTTACTTGTATATTACTGAGACAGGGTCTCACTCTCTAGCCCAGGCTGGTATGAAACTCATAATGTCACCCAGACTGATCTCATTCATGAGCAATCCACCTCCCTCTGTTTCCCCAGTGCTAGGATTATAGGTATGTACCAGCATACCAGCTTTGATCCCAATTTGTACATACATACATCACCTACATAGGTAGATTCACAGGAATATTGCTATCAATAGTTTTTACTGGGTGGTAGTTTTAAGAGTTTTCACTTATTGATAGGCCATTTCTCTACTTTTCTAATATTTCAGTGTTAATTACGCATGACTTAAATGTTTTAGAATGAAGAACATAATTTTCTGCTTTCGTCCTATGATTCCATGGCCTCTGGTTTCAGGTCCCCTTTATGTGGGAGGCACATATGGTTCAGACTGCTGTTTATTTGCTTGCCCTGCTTTGGGGGTGAACTATATTTAGAGAGAGGTTGACCATTTTGGTTTTAGTCTTCTTACAAATTTGTCTCCTTCAATATCTATTCTCATGTAAGCTTAAGGAGGTACAGTTCAGCTTGGGCAAGCAAAAGGACACAGGTATTTTTTTTTTTTTCTTTTTTTGGTTTTTTTCGAGACAGGGTTTCTCTCTGTAGCTTTGAACGTTTCTTGGAACTCACTCTGTAGAACAAGCTGACCTCGAACTCACAGAGATCCACCTGCCTCTGCCTCCCGAGTGCTGGGATTAAAGTTGTGCACCACCACCACCCGGCTGGACACAGGTATTTTGCCTCTTGGTTCATCGAGTAACAGTTTTTGGTCACTTAGATTTACCAGAACCCAAAGTGCTTGAGTTGCTTTAGAACATTTGGTGACACTACATAATTAATGGAAACATTCATGCTGGGGATGTTGCTCTCACGTGCCTAACATGCATGACTTCTTGAGCTCCAATTTCAGTATCTCATAAAACTATCATGGTAGCTGTGTATAATCTAAGCATTTGTAGAAGCGGGGGAATGAGAAGTTCAATGTCATCCTTAGCTACCCAGTGACCTCAAAGCCAGTCTAGAATACATGGGACTATACAAAATACATACATACATGTGTGGATGTGTATACAAGTGTGTGCATCTGTGTGCATCTGTGTGTGTGTGTGTGTGTGTGTGTATTAGAAAACCTACCACAGGATTAAAGTAACATGTTTTTAAAACAATTGTGTCAACAGAGAAGCACCAACAAGTTTGAACAATAACTTTTGATCAATTACCATGAAGAATCAGGTCAGTCCCAGTTGGCTCCTGTTGGGAGATAAAACTTACATCATGCTGCTTGTATTTATGTGATGCCACAGCAGTTTGTCAGATTCAGGAACCGCTCCAGGTCACCTGGCTGTCTGTTAGCACACAGTCCCAATATCTGCTGTGGAGACTTTCCAGGGCTGAGTGTTTGGTTGCTATTTGTTTCCTTTTCTCTAAAGACAATGCTGACACTCCAGCATCATTCATTAGTTTATATGTAAATAAACAGAAGAAGTTCTATTTTTGTCCAGAAAAATGATTATTGTAAGTCTAAAAATGGTCCACGTGTCACTAATAAGAAAGGTCCCGATGATATCCTATAAGAACAGGACCTGAGGAGAATGTACCAGAACTCTTTGCAACCCCACAGCTGCCAATCTAATTCTCCATGGAGAGAACACTATTAAGGATGGAGGTTAAGAGCTTACTGATACTGTTGTTGTTTTGAGACAGGGTCTCACATCAACAGGGCTAGCCTTCAACTCACTAAGTAGCTAAAGATGACCTTGAACTTCTGATCCTCCTGCCTCTCTTTAATGCTAGGACTGCAGGCATGTGCTACAGTGCTGGGGACTTGAACCCAGGGCCTCCTGAATGTTAATCAAGCACTCTAACAACAGAGTTACTTCCCCAGCCCTTGACTTTTAAATGTACCATAATGTATGTATCACATGTGGGCTGGGAAGATGGCTCATTTGGTAAGGGTGCTTGCTATACAAGCATGATATCTGAGCTTAAATCCCCAGCACCAAAGTAAAAAGCTGGGCATGGCTGTGTGAACCTGTAACTCCAGCAACAGCCATAGCCTACGATAATGTTCAGTGAGAGACCCTGCCCCAACTAAATAAGAGGTGAGTGACAGAACAGAACACCAGACATCCTCTTCTGACCTCTGTACATTCATAAACATGCCCACACACCACATATACATATGCCATAAACATACTTGTACACACACACAAAAAAAATATATTAACAAAGTTTGTTTTTAAATCACAACTAAAAGTCACTATTTTTAAATTTTAAAAATTATTTTAATTTATTGCTTTTGGAGATGGTGTCTCATCTAGCCAAGGAACAGAACTTCTGATCCTCCTGCCTCCATGCACCAAGTGTTGGGATTACAGGCCTGAGCCACGATATTCACTTTTGTTTTGTTTTTAAGACAGGGTCTCTGTAACCCAGGAACTCACTGTGCTTCCAGGCTGGCCTTAAACTCAGTGATCTTCTTGCTTCAGCTAGGATTCCAGGGGTGAGCCATCATGCCTAACTTGAAAGCCACTTTAGAAAAGATATCTACTGAGGGGTGGTGAGATGGCTCAGTAGATGAAGACCTGGGTTCAACCCACGGAACCTGTGGAAAGGTAGACGGAAGAATGGCATGTGACATGGCATGCTCACATATGACATGGCATGCTCATGCCTATGAGGGACTAATAACTTTTAACAGAATTCTTTCCCATAAAAAAGGTTTAAAATACCTGTAGAAAGATTAGAAATTCAAAGTTATCCTTGGTTATTCAGCAAGTTTGAAAAGTTTGAGGCCAGCCTGGGATCCATGAGATCCTGTCTCAAAGCAAAACAAAACAAACAAAAACCAAAAACAAACAAACAAAAACCAGAGATTAAGACCACAGCAGAGCAGGGAATGGATGAGGAAATAGGCTGAATGTTCAGTAAAAATTTCCCTCCATTCCTGCATTTTAAGTGCTTCTTTCCTTTTTCTTTTTTCTTTTTTGGTTTTTGGTTTTCAGAGACAGGGTTTCTCTGTATAACAGCTATGGTTGTCCTGGATCTTGCTTTGTAGACCAGGCTGGCCTTGAACTCACAGAGATCCTCCTGCATCTGTCTCCAGAGTGCTGGGATTAAAGGCGTGCCGCTGCTGCCACCAGCCAGCAGTGCTTCTTTTCTTTTTGTCTAGTTGTGTGACATTCCACTGTTTTGTGTCAACTTGGACATAAGTTCTGCACCTATGTGGCATTTATGCACATATTGCCATTCACAGATGTGCCCAGTTGTCACTGGTCCTTGGATGTTCAACTTCTCAGTCTTACCCAAGATTCACTTGTACCAGAATAACCTGTGGGTTTTGGGGGGGGGGGCATGTTTATTTCTTTGAGATAGTCTCATGTAGCCTGAACTCACCAAGAATGACCTTGAACTTCTGATTCTCCTGCCTCTACCTCCAGAATGCTGGGATTACAGGCATGTACCACCATGCTCAATTCTAAGGAAGGACTAGTTTTTTTGTTGTTTAATTCTTTCTTTGTTTTGAGACAAGATCTCACTCTGCAATCCAGGCTGGCCTGGAACTTTCTGTGTAGTTGGGCTGGCCCAGAGTTTATTACAGTAAATTTTCCTCTGTCTCCTGACTGCTGTCTCCTGACTATAGGCATGCACAGTCATCCCTGGTACAATTGGAACTTATATTCTTTGGGGGCAAACTGTATAATTTCTTTTTTAATTATTGTGTTGTGTATATGTGTATGCATTCAGATGACTCTCACATGTGGGGAGTCAATTCCCTATTTCCATGGCATGCTCCAGGTTGGCTGGCTTGCAAGCTTTTCAGTGATTCTCATGTTTCTGCCTTCCTTCCATCTCTTCTCAGGAATACTGGGATTTCACATGCATGTCATTAAATCTGGAATTTAACTTGGATTGCAAGGCTTGTGCAGCAAGCATTTTTACCCAATGAACAATCTTGCCAACCCTGTACAATCTCTTTTAAGTTTTTCATAAATTAGAATACAACTTTGTAGTTGTAAGATATTTAACAGAACAGAAATAGACACACAAGAAATTTCATTGGGAGCATTGTTCATAATTGCTCCAAACTAGAAATAACCCAAATATTCTGTCAAGAGTTGAAAGTATAAACAAACCTTGGTACCACTATGCAAGGAAACACTACTCAATCATACAAAGAAACAAATGACTGATGATTAAAAAAATATGAATGACTCTCAAAACCATTGTGGAGAGTCTAAGTATGTAGGTCAGATGGTAGAGTGATTGCCTATCGTGATGAGGAACTGGGTTTGATCTCAAGTACTTCATAAACCATGGTAGTGGTACATACCTATAATCTCAGGGCTCCAGAGGTAGAGACAGGATGATCGGAAGTTCAAAGTCATCCTTGGCTGCAAATGGAATTTGAGGCCAGCTTATTCTAATGAGAGCCCATGACAAAATCAAAAGCAAAATAATACAGAGTAAAAATTGCAGAAGGCAAAACCCCACATAGTTCATTTGTATACTATTCTTTATCAACAACAAAGCACTGGGTATGGTAGCATTCGCTTGCAAAACCAGCATTGAGGAGTTAAGAGTGAAAATTAGAGGAGAGCCTGAGCTGTGTATTTGGAGATGCAGAAAAAGAAAAGAAAAGATAAGGAAAGTTAAAGGGAAAGAAAACAAATCGGTGCTTGCCAGGAACTGGGAGTTGGTGGGAGCGGGGTGACTTCAAAAGAGGCAAGTATAAGTTTATGGGGTAATATAAATCATCAGTATCTTAATTGTAGTGGCGCTTCCAGACTATGCTTGGTTCTCTGAACTCATAGAACTGTATACATAAAAAGATTATGAATTATACACCATTAAACAGGACATTAACAACCAACATGTTATGATGCTATCTCCACAAAAGGCACTTGTAGTGAGTTGCTCACCATTTCTCAAGTGAAGACTTAATTGTGCTAGAGCAACTCCAGTAGTAAGGACGACTCCATAAACAAACATACTGGGGAAGGAAGCCGATCCTCCAGTCCTGTGGAGGCCTCTGAGGGTAGCTTCCAGTGGCAGGTTCCCTGAGCTCAGGAATAAGGGAACCTCCATCTGGGTTGTAGCTCAGTTGGTGGAGCACTTGCCTAGCAAGCACAAAACCCCACATTCTGTCCCCAACATCACATAAGCTGGCCTTGCTGACACATGCCTGTAATTCCATTACGTGGTAGGTAGATTAGAAATTCAATGTCATCGTTGGCCTAGTGAGTTCTAGGCCAGCCCAGATACATGAGGTCAAGTACCAAAAAGAAAAAGAAAAGTAAGAAAGACAGAAAAAAAACCAAGAGGAGGACATTTGAATTTTTAAAAAGGAAGCCTTTGCTAGACTCCATGCTCACTTATTCAGCAACCCCACATGCTCTTTAGAGGAAGAAGTAAATGAGCAGAAAATGGTGACAGAGCTAGGAAGAAATGTATTGAAATAACTCGTGGAAGTTGAACTGAAGAAAAACAATGTGAAAAACCTAGGAGCAACTCTAGAGAAAAACATGAATTTGGTCTCAAGGCCAGCTCCAGAATAAGCTATTCAACAAGTTCTCAAATGGCCAAGGAGGGGCTGTGGGGGTGGGTAACTCAGTGGTACACTGAGTGCTTGTTGTGTGTGAGATCCTGAGTTCCATGTCCAGCGACAGCCACACACACACACACACAATATCAAGTAGCAGGGAATGTTTTCATAAAATAACTATTTACCCAACAGGACAATAATGGAAAAATAAATGTTTAAAAACAAATAGAAAAAAAGAGAAATACTAGATTACTGTGTTGTTATTGACTTCCTGGAACCAAGCACAAAACCTGAGTGATGGACATTTCCCATTTGCTGACTCAGCCAGACTGTTTGGTGTCACATGGATGCAGACAACTTTTTCCATGGATGGGAAGAAAAGAACAAAGGAGAGTGTGAAGATTTTAGGGGAACTCAGCAAAGGGTGAGTTAAGTCTGGAGGAGCCTAGATCCCTTGAGCGGCATCTAAACTCTGTAAGAAACGATGGAAGATGTCTTACAGAATCAAGATGCCTTTGGGGAGGAGTAAAATGCACTGCACAGAAAAAGACCTGTTTTTAAACAGAAGAAAGAGTTGGATGGGATAACCCAGACACAATGCAACGATGATATAGAATGAAATTTTGTGCATATTGAATGCAGCTCGCACGAATGATGGCTGCTGTTCATGTCCACCTTGTGGAAAGATGAGCATGGGCATTCCTCTTTCCTTCGAGTGGCAACAGCACTACTACACTCCTTAAAATACCTTCTCCTTCTCTGGTTGCTTTCCCAATGCTGCCTGGGATTTCTCGAATTCAGTGGCACTCCAGTGGGGAGCAGCTGGCATGCAAGAATTCACTTTTGAAGGGAGCTGGGAGCTGGGAGAGCAGGAGGGGCTGCTCTCTTTATGCCTGGGCTGGAACGGAGCTGTCACTTGGCAGGAGATGAGGCTTCTTCCAATCCCCCTGCCTGCCCTCAGCTCACATGAGCCACATACTTCTCACTGCCTGCAGGTGTCATCTCAACCGGGGCCTCAGCACTGAGCAAAGTTTCCTCTTCACATATTTGCTCTCAGAGACTGTCAGTGTCAGCACCACAATCAGTCCTAGCACCAGGAAAGACCGGTTAAAAAAGATAGAGCTTGGCACAAAGTGATCCTAGGCATGTGCTCCTTATGGATATGTGTCTGCTCAGTTCTTCACGCACAGTGTCCTTCTAACATTCAATATTGCTGCTTTAGCCACCCATGCATGCGGCCCAGGAAAGGGCTTCTGTTTCTTCAAGCAACTGAAGGCAAGAGAGGTGGCTTTATGGGCAAAGGCTTGCGGTGCAAGCATAGAGACCTGAATTCTGAGCCTCAGAACACACACTAAAAGCCAGGCTCAGTACCTCACATCTGTAATCCCAGTGCTTCTACATAGTGATGGAAGTTAGAGACAGGAGAATCTCTGGGAGCTCACAGGCCAGCTAGTCCAGAATACACAGTGACGAACAAGAGACCCCGTCACAAACGAGGAGGAAGGCAAGGACTGACACTTGAGGTTGTCCCCCGCCCTCCACGTGAGCACCATGAGACATGTATGTGCACATGTAAAGCACACACATAATCAATAAATAAGTATTTTAAAAAACGCTGAGATCGGGCTGGAGAGATGGCTCAGAGGTTAAGAGCACCGACTGTTCTTCCAGAGGTCCTGAGTTCAATTCCCAGCACCCACATGGTGGCTCACAACCATCTGTAATGAGATCTGACACCCACTTCTGTATACATAATAAATAAATAAATCTTTAAAAAAAAACAAAAAAAACAAAAAAAAACAAAAACAAAAACAAAAACAAAAACAAAAAAAACGCTGAGAGCGCACAGCTTGGGCTAAGACTGGGGGCTCAGTTAATGTGGTGCTGGCCTAGCATTTACAAAGCCAGGTTCCACCCCCAGCACCCCTTAAAAGCAGATAATAGTGGTGCACACCAGTAATTCCAGCACATAGACAGTGGTGGCGTGAAGAACAGAAGTTCAAGATCATCCAGAGCTCCACAATGAGTTCAGGGCTGCTTTAGGCTATATGGAACCCTGCCTCAAAACTAAATAAACAAAGGAGAAAAAGAGAAATACTACACAGTGTAATGTGGGCTGGGTGCATGTATACATACACATCTGTGCATCAGAACTCTGGATCCAATGGGATAGGAGACCCTGTAGCTGTGAACTATATGATGGTGATGCCATATGTTTAGCTGGATAGTCAGTGAACACTATTGATGGGTAGAGGCAGGGAGGAGGCACATGCCACATATTAGGCCAAAACAAAAGAATTTTCCATTGCCTTTCTCTGGACTTGTCTGCAGAACAGAGTTTGCCCTTCAACCCCAGTGGATGAATTTGAGATTGTAGGGGTACCAAGATAAATTAGTCTCTTGGGGCTGCTGTAACAAATAGCCACTGACTAATGATTTCTACACAATGGAACTTTATTCTCTCACAGTTTGGGGGACAAGGATTTTGAGACCAGTATCACAGTGTGAGTTGGGCTGTGTGTCCCCAGGAAGAGAACATCTGTGCCTTCGGTTTTTCCAGATTCTGGTGCCTGCATTCTTTAGCTTGTGGCCTCATCACTCCAATTTCTGCTGCTATCACATTGCCTTCTCTGCTGTGCATATACTCTATCCCCCTCTTCTTCCTTCTTATAAGGAGATATTCCATACATTTCCAGCCCTCCTAGATATTGCAGAAAAATTTGTCTTAAGATCTTTAACTTCAGAGCTGGAATTATAGCTCATTTTGTAAAGTGCTTCCTAGTGCATGTGAAGCCATGGGTGGGATCCCCAGCATGAACTGGCTGTGTTCATACATGCCTGTAATTCCAGCACTCAGGAAGTGGAGGTAGGAGAATCAGTAGTTTAAGATCAACCTGGGCTATGAAACCCTGTCACAACGTGCATGTTTGTGTATGTGTGTGTGTGTGGGGGGGTGTCTTTAATTCCATCACATCTGTAAAGACTGTCTTTTTTCACATAATGTAACATTCACAGAGTGATACCTTAGGATATCATGTTTTAATCTATTACACAAGACTAGCCCCTGCCTTGGTCCTGATGGCTATCAACAGAAACAAACACTGACCTCTCTCTGTCAAGAAGAAAAATATAGTCGGTTAAAAGCCATGTGTGTGGTTCTGTCTGCTCTCTGATCCTCCTTCTAGTTTCACGGGCTGCTGACTTCCTGCTTGCACAATGACTCTTTGAAGAAGCCCCAGACGGAGCTTCCTGTGAGTGGTAGCTACAATGAACCAAATGAAAAAGACAGGGTTTCTCACTGGGAAGAGATCAACAGTATTGGGGGCCACATCCTCCTTTGTGTTGGGGGCTATGCTGTTCATTACAGGATAATAAGTGGCATTCCTAGCTTCCAATCAGTCGAAACTGGTGTAATCCTTACCTCCCCACCCCAGCTGTGGCAACTAAAACTAACTCCAAACATCCCATAGAGAGCTAATAACTTACTCATGAATCTCACTGCTTTACTGAGTGATGAAGGCCCACTGTAGTTCCTAGAGGCTGGGCTGCCTTGCACTCTTCTTCTTAGGGTTTCTCTACTTGTGAAAACACAAAAACACTCCACTTTGGGGTCTCTATTCCAGACACTTTGCTATCCTCATAGGGATGGTTTCTAAAGGAACTAGCTTAGCCGAGTGGAACAAACTGTCACAGGCTAGGTAGGGCCTTAGCATCCCTCTGCTCCAGATCTTTTCTTAGTTTTGCCCTTTACAAGTTGGAGTATCTTGAGCAAGTTATATTATCTCTTTGCCTCAGTTTCTTTTTAAAATTATATATATAAAAAATATATATATATATATGGGTTTCATTATGACATTTTCATACATAATTATTTTGATCAGACTCATCTCTCCATTACCCTCTTTTGTCCCTTTCCCATTCCAGTTAATTTCCTTTCCTTCCCAGCTACCTGCCTATCTACTTTCATATCTTTGTTTTCTAATTCAATGAGTTCTATTTGTTTACAGGAGCGTGGATAAGGGTTTACACAGAGGAGAGTGGGTGGAGTCTGCTTGCAGTGCCATGTGCACCTTTCCAGTGACTACACCACTAAAGAAAATGTCGTTTCCTCCCATCAACTGCTCTCTCCATATAAGACCTTAGGAGAGAGTTGGGGCCCCAGGAGCCCTTCCTCCTGCCTCAGCTTTCCATCTGCAAACTGTAAGAATTGAGTCTCTTTCCTGGGGTTGTGATGGGAAAAAAGTGGGTGACATGGGACAAATCGTATTCACTTAAAACTCCAGTGGGGCTCACCACATGTGTGTGTTCCCTACAAGATTCAGTCATCTTCCTCAAGCTTGGTGGCTCATGCCTGTCATCCGAGCACTCAGGAGACTGAGACAAGGGGATAGTCTGGAATCTCAGGCCATCCTGGGCTCCATAGGTACTTCCAAGCTAGCTCAAGCTACAGAATGAAGACTGTGTCTCAAAACCTACAAAGAAGAAAGAAGAGGCAGGGCATTTATTGCTTTGGTGCTCCGAAAACCGACCTCCAAATCAGACATCGTGGGTAGAATACAGTAATGTCTGCAGCACTCTGTGTTCTCCAACATCCTCCGCTTTCACAGGTCTGCTTCGGGCTAGAGTGACATAGGAGGAACTGACTTTGCTTTTATATTCTTTTTTCGTGTAAACAGCGTAAAGCCAGAAGCTACAATTGAAGTCTGTTTTTGTTTTCTTAAGTGAATTTTTGACCCCAGCTCTCTTCACTTTGCAGCCATACTGTAAGTTCCCCGGCAGCTCCATATGCATAAAGATAAGACTTCCTTTGTAATAAGGAGAGAGAAAAAACATTTACAGAAGTCTTGCTTTTCTAGGGCATATACCATAAATGTAGTTGAATGAAGCAACATTATAGCCAAATATAGACAGTACATGCTACAAAATCTCACTCATGATTGGCTCCCACATTGGCCCCAAAAGAAGAACATTGTGGTTTAAATGCAGCCGTCCCAGGAAGTCTTGAAATCAAGTGAAGGGGTTTTCAAAGTCATTCTTCATCATTTCAGCTGGGCCCCCAGCCCAGTGCAATTGGTGGCTGGAGTGGCCTGAGTCTCAAGTCTAGGGATGACATTTTCAACCCTCATTTGACAGGACATAATTAGAGGAGAAGCCAAACCCCAGTGTTGCTGACATTTAAGCCTCTGGAGCTTTCAATCCCAGCCATAGATTGGATTTCAGTTTCTTTCTTGCGGCACTGCCAATTTGTTCTGTTGTAAACTGAGCGGCCAGCAACCTCTGAGAAGCCAGCTACAGCCTGACTGGTTTTCAAAGGCCATTGAAAGCTCAGAGCTTGTAAAAGGACGTGTTCGCTGGAGCTTCAGCTGGCCCCTCTAGGCGATGGACTGGGCTGATAAACTGCTTTGCAGCTTCAGTTCCCGTCGCGTGTTCTAAAACATTGGGGTTTGTTTCGGGCCTGGGTAATTGTTTGTTATCGGTCCCACAGCATTCTTTTACCCTTGTGATCAGATCGTCAGTCCCTTGCACAACCAGCACAGAAGCTCTGTAAGGATGAAGGCTCTTAACCCCGGGGCTTAGTTCATGAGCAACCCTATGCCTCATTAGACTGCCATCTGTGAGAGATGTGTGCACCCAAGCCAAGGCGGCACTTCCCTTTCAATCGTTTGCACTTGCCCTCCCACGGTCTGGCTTCCAAGCTTTGGATAAACAGGAATTGAGCCCCAACTATCCCTGGGGAAGTGGCCGGCTATTATTATTGCCACTGGAAAAATAGACAATGGTCAGAAGCTGCAGAGAACAGAGCCTGGTTGGCTTCACCTTTTAGACCAGATGACCTCCCAGTTTAACTATAGCACACTTTCCTTTGAACAGGAATCAAGTACGCACATGCATGTACCTTCTTCTCACGGAAACCTCAAACCTTAAACCTTACTAGGCCACCTTGTCACAGACTGTGACTTCAGTGGGTTGCGGGAACATGAAGAAATTTTGGACAACCTGTCTTTTTCTAACTTCCTTTGAATGGCTTCTGTACTAGTGTCACTGTAAAAATCAGTGGCTCAGCCAAAGTGCTCATTTCTTTCCAGAAAATTCTTTCAAGCCCTCGTCTGACAAGTATTCCTCTTAGATCTTCAGATCCTACATATGGAGTTTTTTGTCACTGTTAGTCCTAAATTCCAACGATCCTTTACTAACAAAAATTTAAAAAAGCCTGATGTGGCCACAAGTTGGTGTAGCAGGTTTTGTAGATCAGTCAGACAATCCATTAACCTTGAACATTTTAATTCAAGGATGTAAGCTTGGTTGATATTCATAAATACAGTAAAAAACAAACAAGCAAACAAACCAAAACAATAACAACCAAACTACAGAGAGAGAAAAGTTGTCTGCCTCTTAAATATTCTCCCAAAGTAATCTAAACACACATATGACATGCTCCTACAGTGAGCATAATTACTAATAGCCATGTTTCAGGAGAATGCGAATATATGAGTAAAATTTCATACAACATGAACAAAATAAGATGACCTGGGTCTGTCAAAAAAGAGACATGCATTTAAGAAAACATATAGACAAGGACCCCCAAAATATGTCCCAGCACTTGAGAGGCAGAAGCAGGAGGGTCAGAAATTGGAAGTCATCCTCAGCTACATATTAAATTTGAGGCCAGTCTAATGTACATGAGACTCACCCCCAAAAATGAAAGAAAAAAATACATCAGAATAGCATCAGCAATTTCTCAGTAGCTAAGGATAAAGCTTTTTAAAGGTTTAGTGCCCCTCCCCAATGATTGAGCTTTCCTGTATTGTTCAAATCCCCTATACAGTAAGTGTTTTTATAATGAAAACGTCCTCTTGGGAAAGTAATAGCCCACCCGAGCTTGTGGTTCTTTAATGAAGTAATAATATGAGAAGGGAGAAGGGCAACATACTAACAGTCCAGAAGACAAGATGAGGCGGAAACATCAGCCTTGCATTCATTTGAACTTTATTCACTCTTGCTTAAAAAAGAACTTGCATGATTACATATTCCATGCACCCTGCTAAAAGCCACGACTTTCACACTCAGACGTAGTGAATAAAAAGCTCACCCAGGCAGACTGCAATGGAGGTGGCCGCTCTTGCATTCTAATTGAGGGACTATGTGCCTCAACCACTCTCTTGACAGATTGAGAGAATGAAGAAATCACCAGCTGCCAGAGCACAGAGAAGGAAGGGACCAAGCGAGGGTGGCTAGTGTCTGGCTAAGACATCTTTCTGTTTTCTTGAGTTAACATAGGGGGAAGAGAACGCCTCCAGCCATTGCACGCAACGTAGAGTGCATGCATGCACACACACGACAGAGTTCAAGGGAGGGGCCCTGCAGGCCCAAAGCGAATGCCTATTTTGGGACTTGTGGTTGCGACCACAGAGTTCTACCTTCAGTAAACTGCACATGTTGTGATCAGAACTTTGACACCAATGGCAACTGGGTAACCAGATGCTAACTCTTTTTTTTTTTTTTTTTTTTTTTTTTTTTTTTTTTTTTTATTTGTTAAAGAGGTGGAGGTGTTTTGAGACAGGGCCTCAAATGGGTTAGGTAGCTGAGAATGACCTTGAATTCCTAATTCTCCTGCCTCCACCTCCCAAGTGCTGAGATTACAGGCCTGTACCACCACGATCCGTCTCGGGTATTTGTTCTGCATAGATAGTAGAATCAGCAGGAGAGGTTGAAAGTCTTCTGGCCTCATATCCCAACTACCCATACCAGCCCCATAGTGCTCTTGGTCATCTAAGGTTTCCTATCTCAGACAATGCATCCTTGTAAGTCCTTCTGTTAAACTGCATTTAGTCCACACAGGTGTCTCTGTTTCTCCCCAGGGCTTACATGGAGGAGCCAAACCAGATAGATGCATAGACTCCTCTCCATTGTCTTCTGTCTGCATCTGCATACTAATGGGGAGATCTAACGTATTCATAAATGCCTTAAAATAGGAAGCCTAAATTCTCCTTCTTTTCCTAGCTTGAAAATAGCAGAGACAAGGAAAATTATATTATATTTTGCAATCTTTATCATGGGCCACATGAAACAGGAAGTTCCCAGCGCTTTCTCACAAGCAACTGAGAAGTAGTACTGGTTTCAGTATAACATTCAGGTAGCTCTGTATTCAGAAACATCACACAAGTGCAATGGCTTACACACGACTCTAACATTCATCACATGCAACCCCTTAACGTGTGAGCAAAGGCCGTTTGTTTTCTCAGATTTCTGTTTTCTTACTGTCATGTAAAGGTACCACACAAAGGATGGCAAGCTGAATCCAGTTGACAAAAGGCCTGGTATAAGCCTTTTCTCAACTGCTTTTAAAGATGGGGCACTTTCACTTGAACAGGCACCCCTGTGGCTCCACTTAGGGAAGGGGAGGACGTTTTACACTCTCATAGCTGGGAGCAATCTCTTTTGGGAAATGAAGGTAAAGGGGAAGCCCTTTTAACTGTCTTCTGTTATTAATCTGCTCTTGGTTCCTTCCAATCAATGTTATTTATCACTGCCAAACAAGCATTAACGGAGAGTCTGAAAGGGCTCTACCGTCACTTCTAAGATGCTCAGAGTCTACAAACCAAGCTTTCAGATCCTAGTGGTTTTGAGTGAAGCATTTCCCTCCAAGGCACATGATGCTCATACTTTAAAAGGCATGCTTATGAGCTTTGCAAGCAGGTAACATTTCCATTATGAACTAAAAAGCAAGCAAACAAAAAACTTCCTGTACCATTAATGTGGACTGCAACCACACTGTAAGAATTCAAGATGGTACATCTTGTGCAAGAGGAGGGGCAGCCTGTGTAAAGGTTTTTATATTATTCCAGAGAATGTTTTTGTTATCTTTTCAAAACTTCAAAGTGTAGGCAAAGGAAACAGACATAGCCCACAAGATCTTAAATGGAGGAGGACTTCTCTTATTTTCCTTCCAGTTTCCAATTTTTCATTTTCAAGGACACACAGTTTAACAACTAACCTTAGAGACACTTAGAAATATTGCCAAATTGCTAAAAAAAATTATTTTTGCGGGCATAGTAACACATACCCCTAATCCCAACACTCGGGAGGCAGAGGCAGTTGAATCTCTGAATTTGAGGTCAGCCTGGTCTACAGAGTAAGTTCCAGGCCAGCCAGAGCAATACAGTGAGACCTTGTCTCAAGAAATCATTCATGCATCTAATACTTGGTTGACAATCTATAGCCACTGTGGTAGCCTGCTCTTAAAAAACTATGTCTGTTATCATATTAACTTTCTTATTCCTCTATTATAAAAATGAAAATTAATCAACAAACTGTAAGCCGGTTTCTTTTTCAGTTCTAGGTTATCAAACCCAGGACCCTATGTATGCTAGTTAAGTGCTCTCTCTGCCAGTAAGCTACACCTCCAACCCCTTACATCGACAAATGAATAAATAGATAAAATGGGTTTGAGATTCAATGCCATTTGCTCTTATGTCCCATTGAAATTCAAGCCCACCAAAGAGAAAAAAAAAAGGCAAGAGAGTCTCGGGTAAAGTGCAAACAGCAAAATCATAGCCCAACTAATTGCATGCAGCTGCAAAGAATAACCTACATAGCCAGATGCTCTAGGTTGGTGGTGTGGACAGGGGAAGAAAATTGGTAGAGAAACAAGCAGAATTCAGCTTCCTCGGGTTCCTTCCGGGCTTAACATGGGTGCGTCCTTTCCTGCACGGCACCTGCATGCTCTGTGGTGTGACTTCCGGCCAGAGACTTCCTGTAAAGGGAAAAAAGAAAAAGAAAAAGAAAACTAAGTAGTATTTCTGCTTGCCCTCTGGTTTTGTGCTCTTGCCTAGTGTTTTCTCTTATTTTCAGCTTTTTAGAGCATCCCAGGCAGTGGTACTTGTTATTCCTTGCTTCCTGGAAATCTCTTTACATACAGATTGGCTTGGAAATTTTGAAATTAGCTAACATTTAGACTGATGTTAAGATAGAAGTTAGTTCTGTCTAGTGGGAGGGAAGAGTCTTCAGGGTCAAACAACACCCAGACTCAGTGATATAAATACCTGAGTCCCCTCATCACAGAATCATAAATAGATTTGGACACTGGGGAATCATTAATTCTCCGATATAGACATCCTGATTTCAGTTGTTTTGCCGAAGGAAAAAAGGCCTTCATTGTCTACAATGCTACTGTAGCAGCATATTACTGGTAAATATTTTTTCTTCTTTGGATTAAAGGACCAACCCAGGGTTTCATGAGCTGTTACTTTATTTCTAAGCTGAGAGAGCTTACTAGAGATATTTGGTGGCTTAGTGAAAATTTCGACACCAGCTTGTGCTTAACTATTTTAGTGCTATTGTTTCTTTCCTTAAAAGTGACCATGGAGGTCCTAACCCAGCACCTTTGTTTTGCAGATAAGGAAACCAAAGTCCGATGTTATGGCAATAAGTGCTGACACCAGTTGTCAAGTCTGCTTTTCCCCAGTTACCCCACCAATGTTCTTTGTGCTAACCACACAAGCGGTGGGCAGGACTTTCTGTATTTACATTCTCAAAGGATCGTGGGCTTCATATTTAATAACCTTCAGTTTCCTACTAGGGAAAACCCTAAGCTCTATTTCCTCTTCTGGACAGCAAATCAAAAGAGCCACTGCTGAGGATGCCTCCCAAACAGATCAGGCCAATCAACTGTCTCACCCAGAGGGCCTGATCCAGTTGGTGACCACTCAGCCATTGGTTCATAGTTCATGTGTTTCTGTTCGTTTGGCTATTTGTCTCTGTGCTTTATCCGACCTTAGTCTCAACAATTCTCGCTCATATAAACCCTCCTCATTCTCGCTAATTGGACTCCCAGAGATCCACCTGGGGCCTAGTCATGGATCTCTGCATCCAGATCCCTCAGTAGTTGGATGGGGTTTCTAGCACGACAATTAGGGTGTTTGGCCATCCCATCACCAGAGTAGGTCAGTTCGGACTGTATCTTGACCATTGCCAGCAGTCTGTTGTGGGGGTATCTTTGTGGATTTCTGTGGGCCTCTCTAGCACTTTATTTCTTCCTATTCTCATGTGGTCTTCATTTACCATGATCTCTTATTCCTTGTTCTCCCTCTCTGTTGTTGATCCAGCTGGGATCTCCCCCTCCCCCAAGCTCTCTTTCCCTCCATCCTCGCCCTTCACTACCCCCACTCATGTCCAGGCTGTTCATGTAGATCTCATTCCATATATCTGTCACCCAATGCATTTTCTTAAGCAAAGAATCATAACTAAGGAACACAGCAATCCTTCCTTGTTCAAAGCTGAAACTAGATGCTCAAGAACTCCCCTAGCAAACTTCTGCTGTCGGTTTCGTTGTTGTTTGCTTGTGTGGTACTCCATACTGAACCTGAGGCTTCACACATGCTAGATAAATGCTCTATTACTGAGATACCGCCCCAGCCCTTTCTAAATTATCATTACCACCACCACCATCATCATTATCATTGGGGGTCTTTTGAGACAGTCTCACTATGTAGCCCTGGTTGGCCATAATACAGCCTTGAACTTGGGAACAATCCTCTATTTTTTTTTCTATCTTCCAAGTGCTAGGACTACAGGTGTGTAATGCCTGTATTATTTTGAGACAGATCTCACTGTTGCCCAGGCTGACCCTGAATTTACACTCATTCTGCCTCAGGCACCTGAATGTATAACTGATAGGCTGGCACCACCAGGACCAGCCTGCACTCAGTCTCCGACACTTGGTGACATTCTGCCACCATTACACTCAATTTCCTGAAATGTGGGACAAGCAGAAGCACATTTTCAGCCTTAATGGTAGTTCTGAAGGAAAGGTTCGAACACATCTTGCTTCTGCATTCTGTTCCTCAGCATCAGAGTGCAGAATCTCTAACCACAGTAGAGATTCAGATCAACAGAAACTCCATGAAACAAAACAAACAAACAAAAAGCACAGCCACTGGCAGATCAGGACGCTGTTTTCTAATCCCAGGGCGGGCCCCTTATGCCAGGCCATGTGTACGTCTGCGGCCTGGCTTTCTGAAGGCAACTTCCGGTACTTGTACAAAACTATTTCAGACAGTGATCCATTTCTAAACTCTTGTCCTTTCTTTTTCTGTTCCTTCCCCCCCCCCCCAGACTTTCACTTGGTTTATGCTAGCTCCAGTTGTCTTCCTTTAAGTAATTTCTTGTGTTCTTTGGCTTTCTCACAAGCATCATGAACACTTTGCAACTTATTTTACCTTTATTTATTTATCGCTTTATTTATTTGCATGCATGTGATGTACGTACATATATCCACCTATACTTACCATGGCACATGTGTGGAGGTCAAAGGACAGCTTTCAAGAAATCAGCTCTCGCCGGGCGGTGGTGGCGCACGCCTTTAATCCCAGCACTCGGGAGGCAGAGCCAGGCGGATCTCTGTGAGTTCGAGGCCATCCTGGGCTACCAAGTGAGTTCCAGGAAAGGCGCAAAGCTATACAGAGAAACCCTGTCTTGAAAAACCAAAAAAAGAAAAAAGAAAGAAAGAAATCAGCTCTCTCCTTCACTCGTGTGGGTCTTGGGGATCCGTCTCAGGGTACCAGCCTTGGTGACCAGCTCCTTTACTAGCTGAGCCATTCATTACACCAGCCTCTTACAACAATGTAATGGATAAATGAAGCTTTCAAAAGTTGTTTCTGAGGCTGGGGCTGTATGTCGGTAGATAGAGGGCCTGCCAATAAACTGAGTGTTGGGTCTAACGGGCCTGTAATCTCAATGCTGAGGAGGTGGTGGCAGGGGAATCAGAAGCTCAAGGTCATCCTTGACTACAGAGCGAGTTCAAAGCCACCCTTTGAATCCAAGAAACCTTATCTCAAAGATGAAAAAGAAAGAAACAGATATCCCTGTATTGTCCCCTTCTCTGCTCTCAAAAAAAGATGTCAGAACCTAAATAGACCCAGGATGAAAACAGAAGCAACATGTTTCTGTTTTTCTTTTCAATTTTTTTGTTACAAGGTCTCTCCCTGTAGCCCTGGCTGTCCTGGAACTAGCTCTGTAGACCAGGCTGGCCTCAAATTCAGGGATCTGCCTGCCTCTGCCTTCAGAGGGTTGGGTTTTTGTGCCACCACACCCAGCTACATTTTTCTTTAAGGTACTTTCTCCTAATAGAAAGTGCTGTACACTTGTGCCACCTTCTCTATAACTTCCTTTTTATTACTGCTTTTTTGACATTAGCATGCCGAATAATGTATTCCATCAGAGCATCTTTCTATATGTGTGTCAAATTAATAGCTTTCAACCCAGATTCCTTCCTGCAGGCTCAAAGCTCACTTGACTTGTGATAAAGGAAACTAGTTTTAACTTAAGCCTAAATGATCTGAGGCCTCCATTAAATATATAAACATTAGCAGAGAATAAAAAGCCATAAACTTGCTTCTCTATTAGATTTGAGACTTCATTTTCTGTGGATATTTCCCTCTATTGATTCTGTTGGAATGTGTAATTCCTTGTTATTTGATTTTGTAGGCCTTTTAAAAAATTAACATAAATCAAGCCCAGAATGCAGAAACTTATTAAAATCCTTTCTTGATGGAGCCACATTCTAGTCATTGGGAAGAGAAGGAGAAAGAGAAAATGCAGAATAAAGAGATTAAAATATATAGTTCATTAAGAAGGAAAGAGGTCAAGTAGAGTAGAATAGAAGGAATGGTAGTTAAAGGTTGATATAATTGGAAATAGGGTGGAGATAGGGAAGATAGGCTTCTTAGAAAGTAGAATTTGAGCCGGGCAGTGGTAGTGCATGGCCTTTAATCTCAGCACTTGGGAGGCAGAGCCAGGCAGATCTCTGTGAGTTCGAGGCCAGCCTGGTCTACAGAGTAAGATCCAGGACAGGCACCAAAGCTACACAGAGAAACTGTCTTGAAAAACCAAAACAAAGAAGAAGAAGAAGAAGAAGAAGAAGAAGAAGAAGAAGAAGAAGAAGAAGAAGAAGAAGAAGAAGAAGGACAAAAGGAAAAAAGAAAATGAAATTTGATCCAAGAAGAGACAGGGGCAGCCATGTGGGTATTGGAAGAAGTCTCTTCCAGTCTAGGGGCATATCCTTAGGGGCAGAAAATTTGTCTAGCAAGCTGGAGGTTGTCAGTTAGAAGATTGTCAGTATCCTAAGTTTCTTCCAAGCTAAAGGAACAGAGTGTAGAGGAGTGAGAGAGAACAATAGATCTGGCATGGAAGAGGAATTGCATAGAGCCCAGTGTGCTCAATGAGGGAGTAAAGGAAGTTGGAGAGATTTTTTTCATTTACTATTTCTTCGTGTGTGGGAAGGGAGGGACACAGTCACACCACTGTGTGCAAGAGCCAGACAGAAGAGAGCATGCAGGAATCGATTCTCTCCTTCTACCATGTGGGTTCCTGGGATTAAACTCAGATCATTAGTCTTAATGGCAGACCCCTTTGCCCTCTGAGTTAGCTCACTAGTCCTGAGAAGTGATTTTTAATATATTGTAGCATGGAAGCCAACATAAAGTGAGACGCTAGGGGAAAGAATAAGACACACCCAAGAGCGTGGATGTGGGTTTCATAGAGGTCAGTTCCAGTTCATTGCCTTGACTTGAGCTATATAAACATTTTAGTGCATTCTGAAGTTATTCTCTTCAAAGGCATGCTAAGGACTGTAAAAGAGATGGGAGTGGTTTCTGAGGTGTGTTGGTTAGGAGTACAAGCTGGGAAATAACACCCTAGATCACAGGGATGGCATGGTAAGATAGGTTATCTTTACTACTGTAAATAACAATTTATACCCTTATTTGTGGGCTTACCTGAAAACTGCAGCTATCCAGTTAGGAAGAAAGTAACACTAACCTCAAGGTCATACAGGTCTAGGTCTTAAGCATGGCCCAGTGCTAGTTTAACAATCTTATTTTCTGGAGAGATGACAATAGAGTGAATACTGCTCATCCAGTTCCCAGCACCCACCGGGCAGCTACCAAACACCTGCAACTCCAGTTCTAGGGGATGTAATGCCTTCTTCTGGCCTCCTAGGGCACATACACACAAGTGTATATACCCTCGCACAAAGATGTAGATATGTAAAAATAAAAAATAAATTATAAAACATATGTGTTAGGATTCTGCCACTCCAGCCATATGACCACAGATGCGCAGTTCAGTGGCTAAGTAAGGGGTCTTATGTCTTAAGTCATCTGTGCCTGTGTAATTACATCATGCGCGTGGCATGGTCACACAATCAGCACATGCTTGGCATAGCTCCGTAAGCCCATCTTCATATGTGCAGACGAATCCTTAAAAAGCCGGACACAGACTCTTCCCCTCTCTTCTGCTCTTTCCTCCCCCCACACTGTCTCTCCTGCATGTGTCTCTGCCCCAGGCCTGGCCACGCTCTCTTCTGTCCCCTGCCCCCCTTCCTCCTAATAAAGCTCCGATACTGAGTTTTGTTATGCCGCTGACCTTTCTCACGTGGCAAAAGCACTGCATTTAAAATCAACAATATCTCTATCTATAAGGAATATTGTTGCTGGGCAGTGGTGGCGCACGCCTTTAATCTCGGCACTGGGGAGGCAGAGGCAGGCGGATCTCTGTGAGTTTGAGGCCAGCCTGGTCTACAAAGTAATTTCCAGGACAGCTAGGGCTGTTACACAGAAATACCCTTTCTCAAAAAAAAAAAAAAAAAAAGAAAAGAAAAGAAAAAAAGAAAAGAAAAGAAAAAAGAAAGAAAGAAAAAGAAAAGAATGTTGACTACACGTAGGCAGGAGACATTTCACAGGAAATGGTGACATGCTGAAATTCCTGAGTGCCAGCTGGTGAGAGGCTTCAGCCAGATGCTGGAGTGAAGGCTTTTCCCTTTCACTTTCTCCTGTGTTTCTATCCAGCCTCAAATCTGCCTCCCAAGTGCACCATGACACCTTTTTACTAGAAATTAACCATTCCAAAGCGAACAATTCTACATTCACAATATCGTTCGATTCCATCTCTATTTAGTTCCAGAACATTTTCATCACCTCAAGTGGAAATCCCCTACCCATCAACTGTCATTCTCCGTCTTCCTGTTTTTCCAACCCCCCACAGGCAGCAATCTTTCTGTCTTTAAGGTTTTGCTTTTCCAAGACATTTCATACAAATGAGGTCATACAGTATGTGACCTGTCATTACTTACTTCTTTTATTTATCACACTGTGTTGGTAGTTCATCCATATTGCAGTATATATCAGTATCTCACTCCTTTTAATGGCTGAAGACTTTTCTATTCTGTGGATATACCACAATTTGTTTACCCTTCATCAGTTAAGATTTATATCATGTAGCTACTCTGAACTGATTTGTTATTATAATTATATATTTTTAAATAGAAAGGAGAGACAACTTCGATTCTGTTTTACATAATATATATTGGGCTGTTTTAGAATAAGTGAATTCATGTTAAAGTGGTAAACATAAATAGGTGAAAAAATAATGTTTCTCCTGCCTGATTCACTGGACTTGACACTCTGCTACCTCTTTGGATGTTTAGGACATCATCTGCTCCCAGATGAACCATTTCTTTCATTCTTACTGAATTTTATTTATAGCACATATGTTCATGTGCTTGTAACACACACACACACACACACACACACACACACACACACACACACACGCTCCAAACAGCTTGCAGGAGTCAGTGCCTTATGCCATGTATATTTTGGATAGCAAAGTCAGGTCTTAGGCCCTGTCACAAGTGCCTCCAACTGTAGCTGGAGAATTTCTCCCCAGCTCCTGCCAAGTTCCTCCAGTCCCAAAGCCCACTTGTAAAATAAACACGCAGACTCTTACATTATTTAAACTGCTCGGCCATTAGCTCAGGCCTACCATTGTCTAGCTCTTACTCTTATATTAAGACCATTTCTGTTAATCTATATGTTGCCACGTGTTCCATAGCTTTACCTGTTGCCTCTACATGATGTTCCCTGAACAGCAGCTGCTGTCTCCTCCCCTCTGCCTTCCTCTCCTTTTTCCTCTCTCCTCTCTGTTAGTCTGGCCTATACTTCCTGTCTGGCTACTGGCCATTCAGGGTTTTATTTATTAACACATTTGCCATACAGAACATCCCACAGCATCTACCCAATGAATTACCTTGCTGGCCTCATTTCTTTAATTCTCAAAAAATTTCCATTCTATTGGCAAATAAAGGCCAATCAACCATGAAATATGTGTCCTTGGTATCTGAAGAGTAACTATTTCTCACAATTTGTATAGGGAGTCCTGTGAAAGATGGACCACGATATTTTAAGAATGAAACTGAAAGAAAACACAGGTGAACTAAATGCAATACGTAGGGCTAGATTCTATCCTAAACAGAGAAAGTGGATCCAGGGAAGGCTATTCCCATGCACCAAGTTTCTCCTTGCTTTTGAAAAAGAGTTTCCAGCCTACTGGCTGATCAGCCACCAAGGAGCTCTACATGATGGAAATGACTCATATAAGGAAAACGAGAGGTGTTCCAGGTGAGTCTGCCTCCTGACTCTGCATGCACCTGTTCTGATTGGAAAGGCAGGGAAGGCCCTGCTGAACTCCCAATTAAGGCTAGAACAACAATTTTGCCTTTGTAGCAGAGAGCATTCTTGAGATTTCCTCCCTGCCATGGCTCTAAAGAAATCAAAGGCTGAAGCAGAAAAAGATCTGTGGGATGACTAGCCCTGCTGTTCCCCTTCTCCCGAGCTCTCCATCAGCTCCAGAGAAGCTGAGTTAGTTGCTTTTGTGATTTCTGGAACATGATGGAATGTGGGCCTGATGGCAATAAGAGGCTGAGAAGAGGAGAAAGGATATCTGTAAGAGTAAAATCAGCCTCCTCCATTCAAACATGGCATCCATCTCCATCCTAGTACCTTCTTGGCTGGCTAGAGGAAGGACAGGTGAGGGATAGGGCGTAAAGGGTGGGGGTCATAGGCTGGTGTGGAGTTGACAGGTTATCACAGAATTACTCTCCATCTGCAGAAACTTTGACAAAGAAGAGGCTCTTGGAAAAACTAGAAACAAACCAACACTTGCTCCAGGGCTTTTCTCCTCAAGAAGAAATTCTATTCTAAGGAAACTTGGTAAAATACAGCTGTGGGCACTATTCTGTACTTGTGGACACCACACACACACACACACACACACACACACACACACACACACACACACGTTTGGTGAAAAGGGGCTTTGAGAAGTTCAAATGTGTCAACTCCACTGCCCTAAGAGACTTCAGTTCCCCTCCATCTTAGTCTTCATTCACCCATGCTGTGTCCTGCCCACCCCTCACCCATTCTCCTCTGCCACCAGCTTGGTCAATGCTACCTGCAAATCTCAGCTTTTCTATCAATGCCTCAGAGAAGGACTTTCTCTTACTTTCTCCCCATCTAAAAACCTTCAGCTACAGGTGCCTGGAGTGGACCATAAACTATGGCCGCTTGGCAAAGTGCCAGTGTTTCAACATTGCAGACCACACTTCTCCAGCGTCGTTTACTTTCATTTTTAATGATTCTCAATATTAATGCCTTTCCCTTTGGGAAATTTTGTGTGGGCTTTGGTAAAAGGATGAAAATGTGTTAAAGGGTAGCCTCTCTAAGCAAAATGACTCTTTGAAAAAATTCCCCCCAACTCATAACAGGGAATTCCTTTGTCCCTTTCTAATTACACTAGGGACAGGCACCTGACCCCAGGGATAAAATTCCTCCAATTCAGATCCAGAGCCTGAGGCCATTAAGGGCATGAGGGTCTCTACTCCCTTGGGAGCTTGAGGACAGTTCCTGCTTGATAAAGCAGTCATTCTTCTTATCCCGGGCAAAAGTAAATTGTGGCCCTTTCATTAACATGTGACTGGTGTCTATTGTCAAGGTCAAGGCTAGCTTCCTCAATCCCTGATTTCAAGCCACACCCTAGTTCACACACCCCTGTCTTCCCCTTTAGTCCTTTGCACAATAAAAGGTGTAGCCTTTTTGTCAATAAGGCCACTGGCAGCCAACCTGATTCACCCTCAGATCATGTCTGTGTCGTCCGTCCCCCCCCCCCCCCCACTCCACATATCCTCTTTGGGACCTGAACCAACACCCTTCTCCCAAGCAGGCCTCTGGCAAGTACCCATTCTGAGCACACTATACTTGTCCTTTTTTGGCACCTCTGTCACACTGTAGCCCTTTTTATTGTTTGAGACAAAGTGTCCTGTAGCTTAGGCCAGCTTCAAATGCACTATGTAGCTGAGGAGGACCCCAACTCCTGATCCTCCTTCCTCTCGCTCTGATATCGCATTGTATTCCAATGCCATACCTCCATTAATGTGGTACCTGAAAAGGAGTGGCCAGGGCTTCAATAAATTTGGGGAGGGTGTGGAAAATGGGTGAGTGGATGAACGGATTACATTTGACTATAAACAGAAAAATGCTTTATGTAGTATACAAACAAAAATCAATTAGAGTTTTATGGATCTCCGAAGAACTCATGTTCTTTATTTTCATTTCCCTGAGGTTAAGACAGCATCACATCCAGTAGATGTCTTGCCCACGTCACAGGTGATCAAGTACTAGGCCATGGAGATGATATTGTGGGTGCTCTTTCCAATTTTCAGCTTCATTTTACTTGAAAATAATATTATGGCAATCACTTCCAAGTTGATGAGACTAATTCTATAGAGAACAAGTACTGAATAGAAGAATACACAATTTTAAAGTTAGAAGGGCGTGTGTCTATAGGGTCCCAAGCAACAAGGAAAGTAAAGCTTGAAGGGGTTAGGTGACTTTCTTGCCCAAGGTCACATATCTGCTAGGACTGGAATCTAGATATTTGAGATGGTAGATTCAGTACTTTCTGTTTTCATCTCTCTTTTCTTCGAAAGGGTCTCATGTCGCCCAGGCTGGCTTCAAACTGCATATGTAGTCAAAGATAACTTTGAACTCCTGATCCTTCTGTCTCCATGTTCCAAGCACTGGTAGCACAGGCACATGCCACCATACCTAGCTTTAGTTCTTTCTTTACTATCTAACAAAAATTGTTGGTTTATAAACAAATTCTTGGAAAACAGCATATGTATGTTTGGGCCCTGCTTGTGTTTGTAAAATCACTCATCCCTAGACATTCTGGAGTTACTCTGGTATAAATATCCCATATCAGTTTCATAGTGTGGGGTCTTGTGTAGTGACAGGCTCAAAAATGAGTCTCTGAGGTCAGATGACCTAAATTCAAATTTGGTCATGTGACCTTTCTCAAGTCTCTTAGCTACCCTATGCTTCAATTTAGCACCTGCAGCATGAGTATAACAATTCTTCCCTTAGAAGGTGCCTGTGGGAATTAAGTTCTTTAGTAGATATGAAGTCATTAGGAGAGTTCCTGACTCATTTTCAGCTGGTAAATGGCAGCTGAAAAGATCTTAGTTGGGGCTAGGGAAATGGTTCAATGGCTAAAGCAAATACCCCCAAAGCTGGAGGACCAGAGTTCAGATCCCCAGCACCCACACAAATTGCAGGTGCATGTGGCAGCCCACCTATAATCCCAGAACTCAAGAGGCAGAGATAGGGGATCCCTAGAGCAAGCTGCCTTACTAGATGAACCCAACTGGCAAGCTCTGGGTTCAAGTGAGGACTCTATCTTCCTCAATACATAAGGTGGAGAGTGATCAACCTCAGTAGACTTGTGTCTTAGGTGAAGAACCCAAAATGTAGGAAAGCCATTTTTTAAGTAGCCAATAAGCTTGGCCTTTTTTCCTGGGGAGAAATATTACCTTTACAGTGGTGGACCAGGTTTGGTAGACTGGACTAATCTTTGCTCTAGAAAAAGGCTCTCTAACTCCTTCTAAAGCTGTTCACTATACAAAAATCCTCAAGAAGCCAGTTAGGAAGATATGTGGAGAATGGTGGTGGCTTAACAACATATGCATTATTCTGATGTACCTTGTACTCCAATAAAAAGTTGATTGAGGGCCGGGCAGTGGTGGCTTTAATCCCAGTACTTAGGAGGCAGAGCCAGGTGGATCTCTGTGAGTTCGAGGCCAGCCTGGTCTACAGAGCAAGATCTAGGACAGGCACCAAAACTACACAGAAAAATCCTGTCTCAGAAAAAAAAAAAAGCTGATTGAAAGTGCTACATTAAGGATTTGTGAGTCACTCTCTACCTTATACCATAGAGATGGGGTCTCCTATTTGGCCCAGAGCTCACCAATTTGGCTCATCTAGCAAGCCAGCTTGCTCCAGGGATTACTCTATCTCTGCCTCCTGAATTCTAGGATTACAGTTGGGCAGTCATGCCTACCTGCCATTTGTATATCTGCTAGGGACCTGAATGAACTCTGGGCCTTCTGCTACAGTGGCAAGTGCCTTCTCCACTGCACCATCTCTCCAGCCCCAGCTAAGATCTTTTAATAAATTAAAAGAGTTCTATAGTCAAATAAATTTGGGAAAATCTAAGATAACCAAATTCTTTACCACTGAACCTGATAGAACCTTCCAGGTGCTCATGCATACTATGTACCTTTAGAAAAAAGAACACAGTTTGAAGCTGTCAACATTCAGTGCTTCTCCAACTCTTCCTACACGAAACTGAGAATTATCTGGAGAGCTGGAGATGCAGCTCAATGGTTGAGCACCTGCCATGCATGCACGACACCCTGAGGCTGATCCTCAACACTAAGAAGGGAAAAGAAGAACTACGTGGGGGTCTAGTTAAGTACTGATTCACTGGGTCTGCAGTGGGACAAATTCTGAATAGCCAAGGCATTCAAATAAGTTTAATGTGATTTGCAAATGGGTGGGGGCACTTAATCGAATGTGGAGCTGGATGAACGGAGAGTGTAGGCTTCACGTGGGTTCAAGTTTTTCTAAGCTTCTAACAACATGGTCTCCTTGAGTCACCCTCATCCTGATCATCTGTTCTCCATAGGTGATGGCCATGGACAGAAAGGTGATCTCACATGACAAGAGGACATGGAAATTATTCAGCTGCACCTTACCTTGCAGTTATAGACCTTAAAACTCTGGTTCCATGGCCTGAATACATGTTAGAATTCACACCCCACTGTCAGCAATGCTTTTTAAACTCCTGATTGCAGGCCTCTTCCAGTACAGTAAACAACAAATCCCCTGTTTGGGGGACTGTGTGCCAGTAGATTGTAAAAGTCCCCCCAGTTATTCTAATGGAAATTTACCCTTAAACCCCTGACAGACATCAGTAAAGGAAGTGAAAGCCGTAATAGGCGTAAGTGAAGCATAAATCCCCAAACTACACCTGCTTTCCTCTCTTCCGCATCCCTGATGCTGCCAGGAAGAACTGAGAGAAGAGAGATGAGCAAGCATAGGTTCATTTCCTTCTGAGCATCACCGTGGCTCATCTCTGTAACAAGTGATTATACTATTTGGGAAGTACAGAAAACTCCTTAGGTAGGAATTTTGACCAGGATGAAATGAGTTACATTGTATTTATGATAAGTTAAACTCAGCGTGATCTCAATTATTACACTGAATAAAATAAACGTGCAGTAGTGTCCTGTGAAGGTAAGATTTCCGGGTTTAGGCCATAGCTCTCTGCAGTTACTAGCTGGGGCACCACAGTGAGCAAGTGACTCCAGTGCAGCTGTCTTAATTTGATCACACATACAGTGTGCAAAGTGAAAAGTTCATGGCATTTTGAGGTGTATTAGCAATCCATATGAATGAGTGTACACGGCATCTAAGATACAGAAAATCTTGATAAAGACCAGATATTTTTTAGGTTGATTCAATAGCATTTAAATGTCTGACCCGTAGATCGGTAGCAATGTATGAGCTGTTTATTATTTACCTTCAATGAGATATGTTAATTGAGATAAACTGCTCAGAAAGTTTTATACTAATTTAACAGAGTAACTATATCTATTGAATCAAATAATAAAATTTGCGTCCTTGGATTTTGTGTGTGCTTATTGAAGTTTTGGAATAATTCATTTTATGAGAACATTGGCCCATGGGCTGATATTTCACATGCCTTCCTTATTTAATTTTTCTCATGATTCACTTTTATTTTATTTTATGAAAGTATTTTTCAGATAGATTGTAGATTAAACCATTGATTTCATAGAGAAGACCTGAGAATAACTAGTTTAAATGTAGGTTCATAAATACTGTGTCATGGGAATGAATGGAAAACCACTGTATCTGTCTTCTTATGCTATGCAATAAATGGACACAAATCCAGTGGCTCCAAATCACACCCACTTGTTGGCTCTCAGTTTCTGTGAGTGAGGAGTGTGGCCATGCATGGTGTGGCTGAATTCTCTACGAGGGCCTCATGAGGACAAAATAAGGAGGCCAGCTGTGCTGAAGTCTTACCTGGAGCTTGGACAAAGGGTGGCAAAATTGAGTTCCCTGAAGTTGTATGACTAGGGTCCTGGTTTTTTATTGGCTGTCAGCAACACAGTGAGGAGAAAACACCCTAGGTTTTGAAGGAGGTCCATCCATTGTTGCTTGCCACATAGCCCTCACATGGCTTATTCAGAACATGGCAGTGAGAGAGGGTATATAACGTCAGTCTGCTAAAACTGGTTTACATGATGCAATTGAGCAGGTCATATCCCATCACCTTGACATATGTTGTTGACTGAAAATAAGTCCTTGCAAGTACTCCAGGAGAGAGTATTAGATGAGGATCTTACTATGGGATGTGCCCATCATACTCATATATATATATATGATTATTCTAGCTGGTGAGTCTTCCAATTTTAAATTGCCAATCATCAGATCAACCAAAGCAAGCAACAAGAAACACACATCCATTTAGGAGGCATGGATTAGGATCACAGAGTGTTTGATATTCCTAGAGTTTCAGACAAAGAAGTCAAAATCTTTGAATTATTCCTGCAATGCTTTTTCAAATAATACACCATACAGGAAGGAAGATTTTCAAAGTTCCCAATTTTAGTGTTGTTAATTTTCATGCAATTATTTCCTGAGGAATGTAGAAGCCAACATAATTGCCCTCGGAATGAAGTATTTAATGTTGTGACAGCTAATGGCTATGCTAGCGATGATTCCCAATAAAGACTTATCTCCCTGAGGTCCCTGGGATATACTGTGGTAGCTTTGGAAATGCCTTCATAAACTTCTTTTAGAATTAATTAATATTGAGAAATAGACTATGGGTTTTAATTTACAAGTATCTTTTTTGTTTTTGTTTTTGTTTGGTTTGGGGTTTTTTGTTTGTTTGTTTTGTTTTGTTTTTTTGTTTTTCGAGACAGAGTTTCTCTATGAAGTGGTCCTGGCTGTCCTGGAAACAAGTATCTTTTTTTAAGCCCAAATCTCCACCTGAGTCTACAAGTAAAAGTCTCAATGATCCTGTACTTAGTGTCTGCAGCAGAATTGTTGTGCATTTGGCATAACCCCTGGTTTGGCAAAACAACAACGGAAGACAGTGTTTATACCTAGATGGTAGGTACCAACAACTTCAGAGCCTTTCAGAAAGTGCTTCCTATATAAATATCAAGAGAATAATTGAGTGGGTGAAGGGTTAAGTGAGTGAATAGGAAACACATTACTTCCAAGGAGAGAAAGCCATCACTAATGGAATACAATGGAAAACATCCCAGCCAATAGTTTTGCCTCAGAAGTGGCTTGGTTACCATGACATTGCCATGCCTTGAATGTTGGTTCCCTCCAGAACTAAATAGAAATTGTAGTCAATATAACCCTATTAAGAGGCTGGAACGTAAAAGATGATTAAGCCACGAAGATTCTGTTCTCAAAAGTGGTGTTATCACAGGTCCATTAGAAAACAGAGTTTGGGTCAGGGAGATGCCACAGTGGGTAAAGGCAATTGCCACTAAACCTGATAGCCTGAGTTCAATCTACAGTTCCCACAATGGGGAAAGAGAGAATTACTCCTACAAGTTGTCCTCTAACCTCCACATACTCATTGTGACATAGGAATGAATGGCCACAGACACGTACACATGGAAAATAAATATATAAATGAAATAAAAGAAAAGAGTGAGCTTGTTTCTCCACCTCCACAATTCTGCTGTGTGTGGACACACATTTCCTCCCCTTTAGAAGATGAAACACTCAAGGTGAAATCTTAGATGTGGAGACCAAGCTCTCACCCGATGCCAAATCTTCTGGCACCTTGGTCTTGAACTTCCTAGTCTCCAGAATTGTAAGAAATAAGTTCTTATTCCTTACAAGTCTCAAGTATTCTGCCCCAGCAACACAAAATGATGGCACATGCTGAAGTTCAAAACCTTTAATGGAGTGGAAAGAATATGGAGACAAGGGCAAGTGGGAGTTATAGGGGAACAAGTAGGGATCTTTTGGAAGGTATAATTTGTAACTAGATAATATGAAGGATCTTATGCTTTTAGCAGAGTACAAGTTAATGCATCTATTATGTGCCTACATGGCTTAAATAATTACCCCACAAATACCTCCTTCCCCAAAGTTAGAACTCCATCCCTTTACTGGAATAAGTGACCAGAAACTGTCCTACAGAAGAGCCTTTCTATCTCATCTCTAACATACTAATGCATGGGCCTTTCACATTCTTAAGGATTAAACCTAGGGCCAGCTTTCCTGTGCTGGATAAGCATGTTACCACTGAGCTAGATACTGAGCCCTTCTCCCTGGAATTTTGCATTGTTTGGTTTTTTTTTTGCTTTGGTATTTGCTTGTTTGTGACAAGAGCTGTCCTAGCCCAGGCTGTCCTGTAGTCCAAGGATGACCTTGAACTTCTGATTCTCCTGAATCCACCTCCCTAAGGCACGACTGGACTAGTTTATGCGGTACTGGGGTTCAAACTCAGGAATTCATTCATGCATGAAGTACTCTACAAACTAAACTGAGCTCTATCTCCATCCTCTGGTGAGAAACTTTGTAAAGCTCATATCCCATAGAATAGCTACTGAGATGCCTACGTTGAGGGTTATTAGTGTCAGAGCAGGTGATAATGAATTCAAATATCATTCACTCAAATATTGAAGAGACTGGCAACCATGTAAATAACATTGCCACTTACAATACTATAGTTTTCAAAATATAGTTTCTTATTACTCTTAATATTATTATTATTATTATTATTATTATTTAGAGAGTTTTTCATGTAGTCTTAGGATGGCTTTAAATGTTCTATGTAGTAGAAGATGACTTGGAACTTCTGACTCTTCTGCCTCCACATCCCAAATGCCTGATATGACAGGTAAGACCTGGTTTCTGTGGTGCTGGTGATTTAATCTAAGGCCTTATGAATGATACATAAGGAGCTACATCCCCAGCCCTGTTTTTATTATTATTATTATTATTATTATTATTATTATTATTATTATTATTAAAAATCATGACACATTGAGGACTATAGAGATGGTTCAGCAGGTAAAGGTACTTGCCACCAAGCTTCCTGACCTGAGTTTGGTTCCTGAATTCTACTTGGTTGAAGGAGAGAACTGACTCCTGCAAGTTGTCCTCTGATGTTCTCAAGTGTACTGTAGCATGTTCAAACACACATAAGATAAATAAATAAATGTTGAGAAAATTAAAAACTGTGACATATTGACATGCAATTGGCTTACTTTTATATTTAAATACTTAAATGAGTAAATGTGTAGAAATGTCCCTGTATCAATTGCTTTTGCTGTGTACTTGGCTTCAGCTCCTTTAGCTGTTAAGAAAGACTCTTGAGTGGTGTGGGCTGGCATACACCTACAATCCCAGCATGCAAAAGTAGAGATAAAAAGATTACTGCAGAGTTGAGGCTAGACTAGCCAGGGCTATAAAGTAAGACCCTGGCTCAAAACAAAAAGGAAACAAACAACAAATGAAAAACAAAACAAGGCAAGTCTCTTTGAGGTACTCAGTTCTAACATCCTGAAGGGGATTTGAGCACAACTTGAGGAGTCACTTGTGGTGATATTGTGTTCCCCAAAATATTGTGCATCCCAATAAACTTATCTGGGGTCAGAGAACAGAACAGCCACTAGATACAGAGGCCAGAAAATTATGGTGCACATGCCTTTAATCCTATCACTTGGGAGGCAGAGATCCACACAGGAAACAGCCAAGAATGGTGACTCATGCCTGTAATCCCAGAAAGTGATGACAGAAAGATATATAAGACGTGAGGACCAGGAACTAGCTGGTTAAGCTTTTAGGCTTTTGAGCAGCACAATTCAGCAGAGAGGCATCCAGTCTGAGGAAACAAGATCAGCTGAGGAACTGGCAAGGTGAGGTGGCTGTGGCTTGTTCTGCTTCTCTGATCTTCCAGCATTCACCCCAATACCTGGCTCCTGGTTTGATTTTATTAATAAGACCCCTTTAAGATTTCTGCTATAGTCACTGGAATGGTTATTTCCCCTGCCCAGCACCTCCCCACACTAGCTTTGTGTTTGGGTCTTGGTTAAGTGTCTGCATCTATTTCTCCATCCAGAAGCCTCTGGAGTGACAGTGAGAATATCATTGTGAGAGTTAAAAGCAGATTCCTCAGATAAACCGCTTTAGATGCTATCTGGTGCATGGTCTGTGTTTAACAAGTGCTGCTGAATACTTCCAACAATCCAATAAATTGTTCATCCAACAGTCACTCATGGAGTCACTACTGTCCACCAGGTACCGTGCTACTCTCCAGTGTTATCAGATTGAGACCTTCACTATTACAGTCTGTCAAAGGGCCCTACCAAGAAGCTGGAGGCCCAGAGAATAAGGTCATATTCATGTGGACTTGGCTAGACAGACAGATCCCTCATCAAAGAAGCTTAAACATTTCACTTCACTGAGATATTGCTGCATCCTGCCTGGCATGGTCCCAGAAACATGACTGGGGAACCTCGGGAATGCAGAAGAAAAAAAAGACAGACTGAAGAAATCATAGACACTCATAGAAAAGCTAGTGGGCTGTGCTGATTGTGATGGAGGGCACCTGATACCCAGCCTGGAAACTCCATGAGTTTATTAAGCACAATGCAAAGGGGAGGAGTTAGCTAATCTTAGTGGGAGGTCTCTGTAGAAGAGCAGTCTCAGGTTGCAGTCACCTAGGAGGAGGGAGCTACGGTTGGTAGTGTTTTTGCACACATTGGTCAATCATTCCTAAACACTGGTACTTGAACCAGAGGAAGGCTTCTCCGATTCCCTGAGTCTGACCTGGAGAAGGCTTTACCATTCCCATGAATCTGAGGTAATGGGGTCCTTAGCGTGGCTATGCTCCTGTTATCAATACACACTCACTGAAGACTTCATCCACTCCTTACAAATTTCACTCAGGGATTCCTCTGCTCCCCATAAGGTATCACTGAAACAAATCCCTCCAAGAGTCCAGAATGGTCTGAACTGACATATTTGTCCAGAATGTTTACAGAGCTGAGACCTAATGAAAGGAGGGCTAGCTTGGAGTCCAGTGAACAGAGACACTCATTTTCTGACTTGCCTTAACAACTTATTTATGAAACAGCAAATATCAGTTGCAACCAGAGGGACATCAAGATGACTAAGATATGCTCCCTGCCTAGAAGGAGTTCCCATAACTGAAAACACATAGAAAGAGATGGTGGAGCCATTGAATTTCTGATTCCATTCCATCCCCATAAGAATAGCACTGAAGTGTCTTGGGGGTCTGCCCTCCAAGTACTCTGCTCTCATGGGATTGCTTCTCTATAAGCCGTATTTAGAATTTGAAGGTTCCTCTCTCTTTAGGGTTACTGTGCTCTGGTGAACATTAACTCTCCCACTGTGTATGTGGAGAAACCAAGAACACACAGGGAAGACTGAGTCTTGCGCTGGTGAGTCCTCACTTGGAAAATGGAAGAACTCCAAGGTGGGCAGGGCTTCAGGTCTCTTTAGAGTTCATGGGAACTGGATTTTGCAACAGGAGATGAACTTCACAAATTCCTCTTTGAGATTTAAGTTTGTTTTGGTTTCTGAGATAAGTTCTCATGGACTAAGGCTGGCTTCAAACTTGCTTATGTAACTGAAGATGGCCTTGAACTTCTGATCCTCCCAATTACAGATGTTATTACCATAGCCAGTTTACATTGTGCTAGGGACTAAACCCAGTGCTTTGTTCATGGCCATTAAACACTCCATCATTTGAGATACACTTTTTTTTTGTTTTGTTTTTGTTTTTTTTTGTTTTTGTTTTTCAAGACAGGGTTTCTCTGTGTAGCATTGGAGCCTTTCCTGGATCTCACTCTGTAGACCAGGCTGGCCTCGAACTCCCAGAGATCCACCTGCCTCTGCCTCCCAAGTGCTGGGATTAAAGTCATGTGCCACCACTGCCTGGCTTGAGATACACTCTTATACGTGGTTGTTTTGTTTGTTTATTTGTTTGAGACATAGTCTTGCTATGTAGCCCAGACTGGTCTTGAACTTGCAGTAGTCTCCCAGGTGCTAGGATCACTAGGTTGAGATTCAAGTTTAAGATTCCCCTACTTGATTATTTCTAGCAATTTTCCTACCCTTACTTACCACATTTTGACCCCTTAAGACAATATGCACATAGGTGAACTAAATCAATACAGTTATTGTCTTAAATATTTCATTTTCTCAGTTCACATTTACTATTTTTTCTCCTAGCATAACCGCAACTACGTACTTTTAACTTTAATTATTGTATGTGTATGATATGTCTGTGTGTTTGAGTGCAGTGGCTGTGTAAGTCAGAGGATGACATTTCTTTCCTTCCACAGTGGCTTCCAGGGCTGGGACTTGGATGGTCAGGCTTGGTCAGCAAGTGCTTTTATTACTGAGCCATTTCAATGGCTCATAACTCCAACTATCAGAGTGATACAATTAGGCATGGTAGTATTGAATTATATTTTAGAATTTGTATTTTGCCTTTCTTACCTTCTGATGGTTTAAAATTAGGTAGTGTTTATCAGACTATCCCAGAGCATGGCTTTATTTTTCCCTGTATGCCGAAAAACATCTGAGCTCTCACTTATGCTTGCATAGTGAACATTGATTCTAATTGCTGGAGTATTGGATTTCTAGCTTAAATGTCTACACTAGTGGGGAAGCATTTTGCTAATGCTTTGGTAATCAGCCAAAGCTAAAAGAAATCTAGGTCAATCAAATAGAAGAGAAGCTGAATGTTGATTTTTTAGGCTGTTGCTTTCTTTCCCTTTACAAACAAAATCTGTAAATTCAGAAGACTCATTCAGAGTTGAGTTCCAACCCCTGGGTCATTGACTGACTCAAATCCATGACCTATGGAAAGTCCCTTTGCCTTTTATTATCCTCTGCTTCCCCATTCCAAACTAAGCAACATTATACACCATCCCCAACACTTACGATTTTTAAACACTAAAGTGCTCTTAAGGTAAAATCTTGAAGTTGGAAATATTCCATTTCTATATCTAGTTTGTTTCTTAGTTTTGTATTTTTTTAAAGACAGCTGAATTCCTAATCCTCCTGCCTATATTTCCCAAGTGCTAGGATTATAGGCATATGCCAGCAAAGCTGGCTCAATTTTTATAACTTTATTTTCCCACCTAACATATGTGTTATCATCGTGGTATGGTGAGTTCTACAAAAGCAAAATTTCCAGAATTCGACACTCCGTCTTCTCAGGCCTCTGTCTGGCACCTGTGTCTGCATTTCCCTTATTCTTACAAACTGCTTCTAATCAGCCACTTCCCCTTCTCCCAGGCCTGACTAATCATATAATCTATGTTCTTGGAATTATTCATGAAGTGAAAGCAATCAAGGCCAGAGTCCGGTCCAGTTCCAGTCTGCTTGGAGAATGCATTAAGTATTTGACAGTAATGTGTGAAATCTCAAGAACAAATACCACATAACCAAGGAGATAACCAAAGTAACTAGTCTGGCCATTCTGCTATCAGTAAATCAACCGTTTCATCCTGAAACTATTTATGGGCCCAAGAACATGGTTCAACTTAGTTGGTCTGACGTTGCTTTCTCAGTTCAGGCTAGCTGACCTCTTCACCCTTTCCATGGATGACTCAGTCCATTGATGGATCTGCCTGAGTCTCAAGATAGAACCTGACAGCTTCCTGTGGAAACTGCTTTGTATCCCCTTGCCTCAAAGCACATGGCAAGATCACACTCCTTCTTAAGAAAGTGCACTTGGTAACCCACGCAGGAGGTAGTTTCTGAATGGACAAGATAGAGGATAAAAATGCTAAAGAATTTTCCAGGTGTGCAGCAGACCCTGGATGTAGGATAAGGCCATATTGCCCTTGGGTATGTCTTCAGCGACAATGTGATTTCCTTGACCCTTTTCTTAAAATGCAGATTCAAGTCAACCTTGGTGGCTCATGCCTGAAACCCCAGCATGGGGGAGATGGAAGCAGGAAGACTGTCATGAGTTCAAGATCAATCAGGGCTACAGAGTGAGACTCTGTCTCCAAAAAGGTAAAAAAAGGATGGAAAGAAAGAAAGAAAGAAAGAAAGAAAGAAAGAAAGAAAGAAAGAAAGAAAGAAAGAAGGGAAGGAGAGAGGGAGGGAGGGAGGGAGGGAGAGAGGGAGGGAGGGAGGGAGGGAGAGACAAAGGCTCTGTGGGTAGAATGCTTGCCTAGCAGGCACAAAGCCCAGAGTTTGATCTCCAGCAGCTCATGTACTGGTTACCATGGTTTATGCCCGTTCAAGGACTCCAGGAGTGAAGGAGGAAGATTAGGAGTTCAAGGTCAACATCAGCTACACATTTAGAGGTCAGCCTAGAATATGAGAGCCTGTTTCCCCAGCAGAAAATCCAGCTCAAAAGACCTAGGCTTCATCTGGGAACTCTCACTTTAATTTACACCCAGGAGGACTCTAATGAGAGCTTTTGGGGAACAACTCTGGGCAGAAATCAGCTTTAGTGACATTGGAGAGTTCATGGGGTGCACAGAGCAAACACATCAAAAGCAGACCCCCTTGGAAGATGTGAGGGGGCCCTGTTCAAATTCACAATAGAATTTCTGCAAAAGCCAGAGTAATTATCTCGCTGGAATGGGAAACACAGTGACAAAATAAGCAGCATGTAAAAATGGAATATTTAGTTTCTTGTAGCCTCATTTAACAAGAAAATTCTGAGAACTATCAGATTCACTTCCAGATATGAAATAACAACACCTTTATCATGCCAGACAAGCCAAGCAGTGTCTAGAAGGACAGTTTGGTGGTACATACCTGTAACCCTAGCATTGAGGATGCAGATCTCTGTGAGTTCAAGGCCAGCCTAGTCTACATAGTAAGTTCCAGGCTAGCCAAGGATACATAGTGAGACCCTATCTCCAAGAGGGGGTGGGAATAAACAATAAAAAGCATCCATCCTTTGCTTTGGTTTTTGTTTTGTTTTGTTTTGTTGTTGGGACTGCAGAGATGAACCACCACATCTAGGACTAGTTATAACTCTGATCCTAGAGATATTTGTTCATTTATTCACTCACTCATACATTCTTTTACTCGATCATTAGTTGTTTAGAGAGAACAGCTTGCCTAATCTTCAGTTTTCAAAATTGACTATCCTTCTTAGTGTGCTTGAGTCATCTCGTTATTGATAAAATAACAAGGGCTTATTTAAGTACTTCATATCAAGGGGCAAAGTACTAAATCATAATGACTTATGCCTTATCTACAATAGATTAAAAAGAGTCATAATGAAATTTATAGTTTAAAAATAAGAAAATGTAAGCTGGGAAGACATGGGGATGAGCAATTCGGCAACAAATCCCAAGATTTTAAAACAGACTCCAAGTGAGCCAATAATTTCAAGAAATTTACACAAGTGAGCATGCTCACAAGCTAACCTGATCTAGACAATCCATCATTGAGACTCTTCCCAGGAGATTCTGGGAGGGGTCAAGTTGACAATTAAGACTAACCATCACAAGAGTGTTTATACCAGTAAGGGGGTGGGGAGGATCTGGAATACACGTAACTATCAGGAAGCAACTGGTTAAAATATTGCAGATACAGCAGAACACTGGGCCACTATTAATTAAGGCATGTATATATTGGTAACAATACTCATGGATGCTCACAATATGCTATTAGGTTACAAAAGATAATATCAGATGTTTAATATGGTCCTATGAGGAAAAAAGAAAAGAACCGGGTATGGTGGCACACTCTTGTAATGCCAAAACTTGGGGGACAGTGGCTAAGGCAGGAGGATCACATGTTGGAAGCTAGTCTTGGCTATACAGGAAGACCCTGTCTTAAAAAGAAAAGAAAAACAAAAGCTAAAACTATGTATCAGTTGGTATAAGCTACTCAGAGGGTGACTGAAGAAGAAAGAACCAATGTCAGTGATATTTTATAAGCATACCAGAAAAGTTCTGAAAACTTACATAATGTTAACTTTGCTCTAAGGAATCATGCAGAGAATGGGTAAACCATCATCATCTATCTCGAGTCTACATTATTTTTAGAATCAGGAAAATGCTGAGACTGTAGGAAGTAGAAAACCCTGATGTACGTCTGTGCACTACTCAGGAAAGTCTTCTGAATGAGCAATTATTGCTCATAATTAGCATGATGAATGGATTGTGCTGATTTTGAGCAACACTAATTTGCAGAGCACTATAACTTTGATTTTATAAGATGAAGCTATAACATTTTGATTTTTATGATGCTTTACAGTTATCTAGGTAATGGCCATGGTGAATACTAATAGGTAAAGACCATGACTGTCTCAATTCCTTTTGTTGACTAACTAATACGGAATCAAAGTACAAGTGAGTATATGAATCCCAGTTCTTTGGGATCTAAACAGAATGAGCTGGTGATTCACAGATAGTTGAGTACTAAATACTGATAGAATCTACTTGACTAGTAGTCATCCATTTTAAGTCATTAAGAGGTTCATTTGTTGTGAATAAACACCTCTAAAAAGATTCTATATGGACATGTAAAGGCATTCGAGTTGGTCATGGTGGTGACTCTCAGGAGGACTGAATATGGACACCAATCTGTACTGAGTAATAAAACTCTGCTTCAAACAAACAAAATATATGATAGCTTTAATATAGAACAAGATCTTTCTTTTGTTGTTGTTTTGTTTGAATCAGAGTTTCATGTAGCTCAACTTGACCTTGAACTCCCCTATGTAGCTGAAGATGATTTTGAACTTCTGATCCTCCTAAGTGCTGGGATCACAGAGGTATACCACCATGCCCCCTTCGTATGTTACTGAGTATCAAACTCTGGGCTCTGTGAATTCTAGGTAAAAGTACTCTACCAACTTGTTAGCTACATTCCCATTCCTAGAAAAATCTCAGCTAAAACCTCATTAGAAGCCTGCTAGTGACTGCCTATATCCCTAATTGGTTGATAGATGTTGCACAAAATATGATTATAGTAATGATGGCAGGTAGTCCATCTCAGTCAGTTCAAGAACTTTCAGGTATGATTACCAGGTTTCAACTTTAGCTGGCCCTCTCTTTGTAGTACTGAGGTTGTGTACGTTCGCCTGAAGTTAAAATGAACAGAAAGCTTTCTTCCCCCTTGAGGCCTCTTGTGTGATGCCCTGGGCACAAGATCTAATCTGTGAAGTTTAGAGATCTTCATATCCAACACACACACACACACACACACACACACACACACACACACACAAACACACACACACACACACAACAGGAAAATGTTGACGGATATTTGTTCACACTGCGACATGCTTTAGGAAAATATTTCCTTATAGGAGACTCAGGAGACAAAAATTACAGATCTGCCACTGGAAAATTCTCTTTCTATGGATATTTCTCCTTGTATACCTTTCAGATTTAAAGATCAGACAACATAGTTTCCATATCCAATATGGTTCATAAAGGAAAATGTTAAGGTGATCTAAAACTAGAGGCTCACATGCAAAAGAGATCTCAGAGAATCTTGTCTTCTTCAAGAGTCTAATTGGAGTGGCTACAGAGGTTGCTCATTAAGAGTGCCTTGCTCTTGCACAGAACCTGAGTTCAGTTCTCAGCACCCATATGATGGCTCACAACCAACTATAACTCCAGTTCCAGGGGATCTGATGCCTTCTTCTGGCCTCCTCAGGCACCAGGCAGGCATGTGGTACACAGACATACATGCAGGAAAAATACTCATGAATAAAAATAAATCTATTTTTTTCCAAAGGTCTAATTTAAATTGTGGCAAAAGACCAAAGCATTTCTGTCTGTGATGGCCACGTGGGTCTTGACTCAAAGCTCAAGGCAGCATGTCAATTTCACAGTTTCTTCGGCTGAGTTCACACAAAGTAATCTTGGGTGCTTGGGTGCTCTGCAAGTTTTTCAGTTCTTCTGTGCATGGCTTTCCCAGAGTACTGGAAGATATAATGCAAGTTGACTATAATCCTCTGACTTGGCACAGCAGGCCCAACTCCCCCAAACCTAGCATTCTGGGATTTACTTGGAAGCCTTTCCAATCACATCAAAGTCATAGTTGTGAACACAAGTGGCAAAGGCAGTGGTCCAGGAGTGCGGAGTTGGATGGTAATAGCCAAATGCTTAGAGTACTTGCTTAGAATGCAGGAAACTTCCAGTTTGATCCTCAGCGTCACACACATCTGGGCATGATTGTGCATTCCTGTAAACCTAGAACTAGGGAGGTAGACAGGAGGATCAGAAGTTTAAGTCCAGCCTCCACTATATAGACTACTCAAGACAAGTTTGGGTGACATGAGACTCTGTCTCAAATACAAAGAAACTGGTGGAGGTGTGGGAAGATGGCTCAGTGATTAAGAGTGCATACCACTCTTGCAAAGGGCTTGAGTTCTGTTCCCAATATTCACATCAGGTAGCTCATAATTGCCTATAACTCCAGCCCTAGCGGGTCCAGTGCTCTCTTACTTCCTCAGGCACCTGCATGAACATGGTACACATAAGCTCTTGCAGACACACACACCTATACACACACATACAAATTTTCATACGCGTATGCATATACATACCATAAATAAAAATTAGAAAGGGAAGAAAAAAGGAAAGAAGAAATGTAGGAAAAAAAGAATATGAGTTGTGTCTAACAATGAACAAGGAAGAATAGGGTGGGCAAGGCAAATTACAGTACCCTAAGAAGCATTTTTTTATATTATTATGGGGTAAATGAGAAGCATATTGATTTAAAAAAATAAAAACATGAATTGAAAAATCAAGACAGACAACTACTTTTGTTGTTTTCTCTTACTAAACTGCAGCTTTAAAAAACATTGCAGTGCTACAAATCTTTCCTAATTTCTCCATAATGACTTACTAAGAGCAATAAAGTCAAAATTAGGAACGCTTAATTGAATTTTCAGCAAGAATTCCAATAACATAACAACAACAGCAGCAAAACAGTGACAGGAGAAGATAGTGGAGAGGCTGCCTTGACCCTTTCCTACCACACAGTAAAGCAAACAAAGACATTTGGAGCTGCTTTGGCTCTGGTGAACAGTCGTTTTTTGTCTTTGAAGCTCTTAGTGATATTCTTGAGTACATCTTCCAAAACAGGAAACTGTGATTTGATTTTCTGACAACCTCTCCCTTTCTTGTGAACTGCCAACCCAGCCATGAGCTATTAACTCTGCTTCATAGTCAAATAGGACAAAGGCGATCACAAAAGTATTTCCTTTTCACTTCAGTCTCCAGATTTTCTGCAATCATAGCAACATGATGTCCCTTCTGCTCATTAATGTGCTCCTAAACATCCCTGAAGCAAAGCCTGTACAAAGGACAGAAGTAGGTTTCCTTTAGTTTTAGTTGGCAGCTAGAATGGAGAGGAGCATTCATATTGATGAGAGTACAAAGTGTTGACTTACTTTCTATTAGATTAAATAGTATAAATAGCTCTTCAAACCTAGCAGTAAGAATGGATCTACTAGCCGGGTGGGGGTGTCGCATGCCTTTAATCCCAGCACTTGGAAGGCAGAGCCAGGAGAATCTTTGTGAATTTGAGTTCAGCCTGGTCTACAAAGTGAGATCCAGAACAGGCTCCAAAGCTACACAGAGAAACCCTGTCTCAAAAACAACAACAACAACAACAAAAATGGGTCTACTAGAAGGTCCTGGAGGCACTTCTGCTTTGTCAAAACAAGAAAGCAAATGGCTAGAAACATCAAATCGAGTATTGGGTGGTTTTTGTTGTTGTTTTCTCCATATTTTTGAGGGAATTGATCAAGAATTGGGTTAACTAAGTTTCATTAAATGGGTGAAGAGTCAACATTTCCGGTGTTTCTGTTTCACTTATTGAACTCTGTTCTTGCCTTTTAAAGGTAGTCACACACAAAAAAATTCCATCAACAAGTGAATACGGCTGTGTGCCAATAAAACTTTACTTACAATTATAAGTGGCCGTAAATGCCTGACCCCTTATGGAGATTATTATATTTCATTTGCTTTGACTTTGATGATAGTATTTTTGACAAATAGAATAGGAAAAACAGCAACAACAAAACAGTGCTGCATTCCTTCACTAGACCTGACCACTAGATTCTTTTCTTCAACTTCCATCCCAGGAAGTGCTGGCCCTCTAGAAAAAGAAATCTCCCCTTCCTTTCCTGCTAGTTTGCCCTCTGTCTATGGCAGCCTGGCCTCCACATACATGGAAACTCAGAAGTAGTTCTGCAAAGACCTCTGGTGCCCTCCTGGTTCTCAAAGCTGGGAGTGGGTATCCTAGAGTTAACCTTCTGATCCTCAGAAATCTTCCACTGTACTAAGCATTCTCTATAAAACCTCAACCTCTTCAAGTCTGTAGACTCAGCTTACCAGCTTGTCCTCCCATGCACTCCCACTATGCTACAGATTATAGTGTTGGCTCCTTTTCTTTCACTTTTACCAGTTAGCTTGATCCTTCCCAGTCCCGATCTTGAAAAGACCCATCAACTATTTCCTCTAACACTCTTCCCTTGGGCTGATTTAGATAACCAGAATTTCATCTTCCATGATCTTTGAGCTAAAGCTCTTCCTCATCTTCAGTACCTCCTCTCTGACCTATATAAGCTATAGCACCACTTCAATGACTACCTTCACTCCCTGAGTCAGTCCTTATCATCAGGTAGATATAAAATGTCCACCAATGCCAGCTTCCCTCCAAAGACAGAACTGGGAGGCTGTAGATGATCACACAAAGCTCTCTTAAGAAAACTAAAATCCAGGGATAGAAAGATGGGCTCAGTGTTGAGAGCAATTCTTTCAAAGGACCTGGGTTTGATTCCCAGCAACCACATGGCAGTTCACAATTGTTCATAACTCCAGTTCCAGAATGCACACACTACACAGACATACACTTGAACAAAACACTCATACATATAAAAGAAAATAAACTAATCAAAAGAAAAAATCAAAGCTGGGTGTGTGGTGATACAAGCCTGTAATACCAGCACTCAGGAAGTATAGGCAGCCGCCGGGCGGTGGTGGCGCACACCTTTAATCCCAGCACTTGGGAGGCAGAGGCAGGCGGATCTCTGTAAGTTCGAGGCCAGCCTGGTCTCCAAAGCGAGTTCCAGGAAAGGCGCAAAGCTACACAGAGAAACCCTGTCTCGAAAAAACAAAAACAAAAACAAAAAAACAAAACAAAACAAAAAAAAAGGAAGTATAGGCAGGAATATCAGGAATTCAAAGCCAGTTTGGGCTACTTGATACCTGTTTTAAAGGATGAAAGAAAAAGAAGAGAAGGAGAAAAAAAGAAAGGAAGGAAGAAAGAAGGGAGGGAGGGAAGGGAAGAAATTGAAGTAATATTGTGGGCTATCAATCAACTCTATTTCTTAACACATAAGTTCACGCTGTACTTTTTTGTCCATATGCTGACAAAAGTACAAAAATTCTTTTTTAAAAAATTGCCGGGCCAAGCATGGTGGCATAAGCCTTTGATCCCAGCACTCTGGAGGCAGAGGCAGGTGGATCTCTGTGAGCTCCAAGCCAACCAGGACTACAAAGTAAGACTTGGTCTCAAAAAAAAAGCTAATCATTAAATATTTTCTATTTGAATCCTTTTATTCTTTTTAGAAGGAAAAATGTAACATTTACTAACAAGAAAAGAAATGTGGATGCAATTATGAAAACTGCATATGGGTGTGTCTTAATAATGAAATGAAAGGCAGCTACAAACATTTTCAGCTACTGTTAGAGAACATATCAATTGTAGATGAAAATGCTAGATTTTTCGTCTAAGGATCACATCCATTTGTTGCTTCTTGTCATACTTCATTTACTTCTTTGATCAGACACATTTCTCAAGCACAAGGCTTATGCCAAGAATTGGATCCCACAATACTCTATTAATATGGTGCCTTCCCCTTTAATTGTGACATTTAGTACTGTATTAATAGATCTTTCCGAGTTTTCTGAACTTGTCATTCTCACACAGTTGCCTCAATTATATATAACAACAAAGGTAAGCCATGATTCTGATATTATAAAGTAATTGATGTTTGAATTCTTACTGAGCTGGGAGAAGGGGACAGGCATGACTTGTTAATGTTCCTGTTTGCATGGGACATCAGTTCCACACCGAGAGAAAAGAAGATGGACTTGGCTTTCTCAAGTAAGAGAATTTGAAAAACCTAGGGAGTCATTACCAATTGTATGTAAAAATACAAATTTAGCTTGTGGCTGTGCCAGCGCACGCCTTTAATCCCAGCACTCAGGAGGCAGAGGCAGGCGGATCTCTGTGAATTCCAGGCCAGCCTGGTCTACAGAGTGAGTTCCAGGACAGCCACAGCTGTTACACAGAGAAACCTTGTCTAGAAAAAAAATACAAATTTATCAGGGATCTGAGGCAACTTGTCTTCAAAATAAAATTCAGCTCTCAAATTTTTAATTAAATATGGAATCTATATAATGAATATAACTTTCAAATTTAGAATCTTTAATCTGTCAAGAGTGTTGGGAGGAACATTATGCTTATATATGCAAAGAAAACACCTATTGAGTGCCATTTGCTGGAGTCAGTCAGACCTGTAACATCAACAGTTGACTCAGATGTACTCTGGAATAAATGGATGTGTAGCTGTTTATCTGTGGTCTGAGCACAGACACCATATGTCCAGAGAAATGGAAACAAAGGAGTTATTTTGACCAAGAAACCCTAGACCCATCTTTGTCTGTTAATGTGTTTATGGAGGTGCCAGCCATCAAACCCTGTACCTTATGAATGGTAGGAAGAACTCTACCACTAAGTTTCATCTCCATCCCTAGAAACCCCAGCTAATCTGACAGCTGCCTCAGTGGACTCAGGTGACTCAGTCTCAGCACTATGGGCATTTGAAGTCAGATTTCTCTGTCTCCCTCTTTCTCTTTTTCTTTTATTCTTTTTTGTCAGAGTGTCTCATGTAGCCCAGGTTGGCTTTGGACTAAATCTATACTAGAGAATGACTTTGAACTTGTGATCCTCCTTTTCTCTATCTTCCAAGTGCTGGAATTACAGATGTGTACCACTATACATGCTTTATATCGTGTCTGGGGTAGAACTCAAGGCTGTGAGCATGCTAGGTAAGCACTCTACCAATTGAGCTAAAAATCCAGCCATGGATAAACTGTGTATGTGGGGTAGGGGTGTAGGGGTGTTTCTGTTTACTGTAGGATTTTGAGCAGCATTTAGCACCCTTGACCTCTACCTGTTAGAAGCCAATAGCATTCACTCTCAGATGTGACAATCCAAAATGTCTCTAGGCATGTCAATTGTATCCTGGGAGGCAAAAATAACTGCCAATTGAGAACAGACTTACTGATAATTTTGTACACTGGAAATGTAGTAGATTAGTGGTTCTCAACCTATGGGTCATGACCCCTCTAGGGGTCAAATGATCCTTTCACAGGGATCAAATATCAGATATCCTGCATATCAGATATTTACATCATGATTCATAATGGTAGCAAAATTATAGTTAGTTATAAAACAGCAATGAAAATAATTTTATGTTTGAAGGTCACCACATCATGAGGAACTGTATTAGATGGTTGCAGCATTAGGAAGGTTGAGAGCCGCTGTAGTAGAGGGTCTTGAGAATCAAATGATAGGCAAGTGAAAATGAAACTGAAGATCTGTAAAGCCTTAACCCAGGTGTTCTAGATGCTTTTAACACCCAAGAGAGTTTAACATCCTGCCACAAAACAACAGTCCAGCATGAGCTCAGTGGGTAGGACAGAGGCAGGATAGAGGCATAGGCATGCTTTGGAATCACTCAGTGAGTCCAGGGAATGCCAAGTTAGAGGGAGGTTCCTGCTCTAAACCACCATTTCATTCTCAGTACTTGGTGCTTAACTTTGGCATATGCTGCTGTGGGGAGCCGAGGAAGCCTTCAATGTGTATAGAGTGGATGAAGTCCTTGGTGAATGTGTATTGTTGACATGGTCAAGGTCATGTCAAGGACTAGGGATTCAAACCCATGAGAAATTGGCAAAGCCTTCCTCTGATCTGAGTTGGAATGTTGACAATATGTGCAAGTACAAAGGTCTATAAAAGATTGACCAGTGTGTGCAAAAACTAGCAACTACAGCATCCTCCTCCTTCTCCAGGATGTTTACAGCCTTAGACTGCTGTCCACAGACACCTCCTACCAAAACTAGGTAACTCCGCCCCCTGTGCTGTTCATAATAAATGCAACTCTGAGGGTCAGGGTTGTGTGGTAGTTGGTGCCATTCCATCAGAGTGTGCAGTCCACCTGACCCCAGCTTTTCTGTTTATGTGTCTGTCACTGTTCTTTCTTCACTCCTTCATGGCCTCTAGTCAGGCTTCCAAGCACCAGGCCATGTAGTGCAGGCCGAGGAAACACAAACAGGCCCTGGACCGATGTCTGTACAGGTAAATGCAGCAAGTCCACACTTAGACAAGGAGGCCTTTGCCAGTGGCCCACTATGTCCTGGATGACAAAATCATCTGGGACACGGCTTCCGTGCTCAGGGCATTGTAATCTAGTCTGAGAGAATTCCCAGAATCCCATTAGGAAGAGTCCTGCTCCAGTTTCCACAGGGAAAAGCACAGAAGAGTAAGTCAGGGTAGTCGTTCTGAAAGACAGAGTATTTCTTTTTCCTCCAGCTTTGTAACCTAGGAAGACCTTGAACTCCTGATCCTCCAGTCTCCACCTCTAGAGTGCTAAATTTCAGGTATGTACCATTATGACTGCCAACCGTGTGTGTGTGTGTGTGTGTGTGTGTGTGTGTGTGTGTGTGTGTGTGTATTCCAGGAAAAAAAGGGGTTGTTTTCTTATTTTTTTATTTTTTATATATTTTTTTTAAGCTGAGGATCGAACCCAGGGCCTTGTGCTTGCTAGGCAAGCGCTCTACCACTGAGCTAAATCCCTAACTCTATTTTTTATATTTTTTTTTAAGTAAAAAACATTTGCTAAAAAAAGTCTAAGGATTGTAGAGAACATTGAAATGTAAATGAATGAAAAGCATTTAAACATCTGGAGGATTATTGGTTGAGACTCTATCCCATGGACTGTGAGCCACTTGCAAAACCTCAGCACTTTGGCTACTGAAGCTTGAGTCACTAATTCAGACAAGAGGGTTTGATGGGTTTGGCTGTTTTTTCCCTCACATTTTATTATTAAAAACACCAGACATTCAGAAAAAAATTAAAAGAATTCTCTGGAAAATACTCAGGGTCCCACCCCCTATATTCTACTAGTGATATTTGGCTTTGCAGGTTAAGTACCCCTTATGCAAAATGACTGGGACCAAAAGTGTTTTTGATTTGGGATTTTTTTCTTCTGAATTTGAAATAGTTGCATATATACAACAATATACTTTGGAATTGGAGCCTAACTCTAAACATGAAATTTGTTTGTTTGATATATAACCATACACACAAAGATGGAGGATAATTGTATACAGTATTTTTAGTGTCCCTTCATTTTGGCTGTGACAGATCACATTAGGTGAGATATGAATTTTGTGTGTGGCATCATAGCGGTGCTCAAAAAATCTTAGATTTTGAATAATCTCAGATGTTGAATTTTCAGATTGAGGATGTCTACCATGTACTTGCTTACCACATACACATCCAACTTTCTGTCCTTCAGTCTTTTTGTAAAACAAAATGAGCATGGGAGAATGAACTTTTAAAAAAATGGTGTCCTCCCTACCTTTGTAAGTAGAATTCATTAATATTAGTTTGTCAGTTCACATCCCAGGGTTGAGTTGGGTGTTGGAGATGTGAGTAAGTTAGGCTTATCATTGTTAGCAACGAAGTCTCTAAATTACTGTACTGATCCTGGTCATACTTGAGAAATAGCATTGAAATTTGCTTAGACATTTCCTGTGGGCTTTGTAGATAACCTCTAGTTGAGAGCAAGATAGAAAAACTTACAGGGCCCATGTTCACTCTGATCGCTTTGCTTGGCTCACCAAACCCATGTGAAAAATGCATTTTCAAGTCTTTTTGCTTCCTCCCCCACACTAGCTTCAGCCAGACTTCCTCCCTTTATGGAGGCTTGAAGATTTGTATACAGAAGGACAAATTTGCTTCTTTCTGAGAGAGTTAAAGAATTCTCCTGCTAGGAAAAGAAACCAAATTCCTCATCTGAAAATTTAGAAAGTGTTAGGGGGTGGAACAGCATTGTTCTAACTCAGAGTTTGGTGTTCTGAGAAGAGTGTCTTGCTCCTACTGAACAATGTCGAATACTTTTTGGTTCTTTTCTTGCTGGTCACATCAAGGAAGTCATTCTCCAGTCCTCATTTGTCTCCATCTGACATCAAATCCCACTTTGATAGGGAATTGTTCCTTGATGTGTCATTCTTTCAGAGGGGAAGAAAAATGAGACAGAGTTGAATTCTTAGCTGAATACCATTAGCTGTAGTCTGTGTGAGTGTGTGTGTGTGTGTGTGTGTGTGTGTGTGTGTGTGTGTGTGTGTGTGTTTTCTGTGGCAAGCAGGGCCTGGGATAATGCTTCGAGCTGAAATCCTTGATGAAGCATTAGTAAATTGTATGTCTCCAGATGGGCTATAAAGCAACGAGAGTAGCTACACAAAGCCTTCAGCAAAATTTGTCTTTTTTCTTAACTGCTACATATCTGAAGCTCAAAATAGAAGGAAATCTGAGGCAATGATGGCTTCCAATTGCCCAAGATGTTTCATTGGCTAACTTGAGTAACAAAATGACTGTGGTAAAGTGGGGACTGCTGCTGCTGTTTGGTGGGAGAAATTAAAGATTTCCTTCTGTGTTCTTAGAATGCAGGGCTATGAAGGTAGGTGGGTGGCCTTGTTAACGGGCGCTATCATCCACCCTGGCAATGGGAATACTCTGGTAGACTGCATCCTGACTAATTTCACCAGTCAGGGGATTAGTTACTTTTCTCATTGCTGTGAAAAATGCCTGACAAAACCAACTTAGGAAAAGAAAAGTTTGTTGTTGTTGTTGAAGCTATGGTACAGAGTCTTAGGGAAGGCATTGTGAACGAAGGAGCATGAATGAATGAAGCAGCTGGTCACACTGTGCCCACCGTCAGGAAGTAGACACAGAGAGGAATGCTGGTGCTCAGCTTACTTTCTCCTCTTTATTGAGTCTGAGAGCCTATCTGAAGGCCTAGGACGGCTGATTTAGGGTGAGTCTTTCCTCAGTAGACACATGTTGGGGTGGGTCTCCTAGGTGATTCCAAATCCTGTTAAGTTGCTGGGATTGGTCTGCAGCCTATGTAGTGCTTTCCACGGTAGAGCTGTGCATGTACCTGAAACAGGAGCCAGTGTTGGAGGAGGGGAATCTGAGAAGCACAGGGACCTGGAGTGTCCAAGTAGCCCCTACAAAAGAAGCAGGCAGGATGCTCACAGTTCTGAGCATATGTTCTGCATGTCCACTGATCTCATCCCCAGTAGAACATAAAAGGTCTGGATTGTTTCAAATCCCTCCTAGGCTTTGCTATTCTAAAAGGGAGAATGGGATTTTGAGCCATTTCCTAGCACAGGAAATGGGCCTGTGTGCTCAGCTAAGGAGATTCTGGTTGTTTGTTTTTCTCTTCATGATGTAAGTCCTTGAATCCTCTTAGATGCCAAAGACACTTGGCTCTATGCTCTGGACTCTGGGATTTTTCTGGAGGCCAGACAAGTGAAAGTGTGGGCACTGGGATCAGCACTTGTGGGCAGAGGGCTCTGAAATGAGTGAGTGAAGAAGGCATGTGAAATGAAGCAAGGCATTTGAAGACAGTGCCTTTGATGCCCGGAAATATGGTTGCTGGCTCTTTGTGTCGTCCTGAAGCAATGCAGTTTGTGAAAATTTCTTTAAGGCCACCTCCTTCAAAGAAAGTGTTGATGGCTAGCTTTAGGAAAGAGGGCTTCTCACTCCTCTGACCTGCCTTGAGGAGGAGTCCAGGATTTTCTTCTGTTCTGTGCAGAGAAAAGAGGATGGGGTGGGAGAAGAGCAGGATTCAGTGCTAGGGTGAAGCATGTCGTAGTTGCAGAAAACCACAGGGTACTCCTTCCAGAACATTCTGTCTGGCTCAGGCCCCTGCCATCAGTTTTTGTTGGGCAGCTCTTTCACTTTGAAGGATCACCACAAAATCATGTACCATATGATGGGAGCGAATGGAGGAGGACAAGAATGAAATACACTTAATTCCACAGAACTAAGGTCCAAACAATGACTCTTGAATCACTATATTTTAATTATGTGTATGTGTGTGTAGGGTGTGTGTGTGTGTGTGTGTGTGTGTGTGTGTGTGTGTGTGTGCACGTGTGTGTGTGCCCACAGAGACCAGAGACATCTGATCATTATGGATCTGGAGCTACAGAACAAGCTGGAGGCCAGCCTGGAGTATCTGAGACTCTGACTCAAAACTAAATGAAGAAATAAATATGTACATAAATAAATGTAAAGGCAAACACTTACAAAGAGTGGAAAGGTACTGAATTGGTGTGTTTATGTGATGGTAACAAATACATTCCTTCCTTTGGCGAGCTCTGTACAGGCTGAGAGGCAAGCATGGTTCCAAGAAAGAAGGAATAAAGCAGGCCTGGTCTCTGGAGTACCAACACTGTGTTGTGTTTCAGAAAAGAGAGTCTCAAAGTGTGCTGCTTCATCATGCACAGGGATTTCACCTGAAGACACTGGAAGGCCCTCAGAAGCCAAGCCCCTTTGTGGCCTTCTCCTGCTCTTCTCCTACCCCATTCTCTTCTCTCTGCACAGAACAGAAGAAAATGCCAGACTCCTTCTCCTCCAGGCGGGTCATAGGAATGAGAAGCCCTCTTTCCTAAAGCTAGCCATCGACATTTTCTTTGGAGGAGGCGGCCCTAAAGAAATTTTCTGAACTGCCTGGTTCCAAAAGATCTCAAAAGGTCTCACACCTTTTGATCCCTATAATTCATCTCTGATGTGACACACAGAGTGTGGAAAAAATCACCTCATTAGTCTACAAACAAGCTTCCATCACAAAGTGAAATTTTAAGCTCTTAAATTTAGTGTTATTTTAACCACTGGAACAAAATCCATTAAGACTTTCATAATAGAGCTGAAGAGATGGCTCAGTGGGTAAGGGCATTTGATGCCGAGCCTGAAGACATGAGTTCAATCCCCAGAACCCACATGGTAGAAGGAGCAAATCAACTCCTGAAGCTGTCCTTTGACCTCCATATATATGCACACACGCGCGCGCACACACACACACACACACACACACACACACACACACACACACACCCCAAATCAGCTTAGGCCACATAGCAAGACCATGTCTAAAAGGAAAAACAAAGGTCAGCCTGAATATTGTATTGATCTTGTTCCTAGCAGCTTAATAAAGAAAGACTCCATATACTAGAACATTTTCTTTGACCATTCAAAGCTAATAACTTTATTATCTCGGATCTCTTCTTGTTTCCCAGTTCTGTCTACAAATATTGTCTGTGTTTCAAGTGTACATGTTTAACATGGACGTTTAAAAAAGCCTGCCTCCTACTCTATCAGTTTATAATTTGAGAAATAGTTCGCAGTAACGTGTCTTTGAATTTGGAACACCAGCCGTGTTGAGTTTAAGAGTTCTTAGTCTCACCCAATTTCATCATGTGCTAGTTTTCTAAGTTACTAGGGTAGGTGTCTTATTTCTTTTGTAAATTAAAATTGATTTCTTTTCTGGCAGTTAATGATTTTGCTCAGTGTTTCTCTTAAGGTCCCTAGTCTTTTCTTTGGCTTACCTTCTGTCAGCCTCCCTTATTTGTAGATCTCTGAGGGAGACGAGTTTCCTTTGAATGTCATTAACACTTTATAATTAGCCAGGAAGCCAACAAGAACACCAAGCGTCCCTTTCCCATCACTGGTGAACAGTTTTGTTTTGTCTTCTGCAGCCCAGGCAGGAACTGGTTGGGGATATGACGCCCTCCACCAGCGGAGAGTGATTGATTCCACAGAAGCTCCTGACCCGCCCTGGCAGGCTCAGATCTGAGGGAGCCTTTCTTTCCAGTCACGTGGTTAATGTTTTTGTGCTACACAGTTTATTCACTCTACACTTCCTCCTCAAATACAACAGGAGAGGACCAAGAAATTACAGGAGTGACAAGAATGCTTCTGAGAGGCAGAACGCAAAAAGTCCCCAGCTTCAGAGTCTGGCAGACCTGAATGCTAGACGGGACGTGGATAATACACTTTCCGTTTTCATCAGGTTATTGGAAGGGATAATTTCCATATAGTAAACTTCGCCCACAGGCCTGGTATTTGGAATTTGTATTTTCTATAATCCCTAATGGAAATTACACTCTATTTAAAGGCAGGAAGTGGAGATTGATTGTGCTATCATGCCCACCATTGTCACAGTATCTCTGAACTTCGTGTGATCTGTAGAATGTGAGCATGTAAGAGCAAGCTTGGCCTGGTGGTATAAACTTGTAATCTCGGCTACTCTGGAGGCCAAGGTAGGAAAATTGCAAACTCAAGGCCTGCCTGGGTAATTTAATGAGACTGTATTTAAAATTTAAAAAAAAAAAACGACTGGAAGATAGCTTTGTGGTTCAATACTTTCTTGGCACGTGTAGGGACCTAAGTTCAATTCCCAATACCAGAAAAAAGTAATCCAAGAGCCAAAAAAAAAGGATCCTTTTTGTGATAGCAGTCTATTGTTTCATGCTTCAAATGACTCTAAATAGCCAGTGAAATGGCTCAGCAGATCAGACTACCTGCTGCCAAGCCTGATGACCCAAGTTCAACTCCCAGGGCCCACCTGGTGGAAGGAGATACACACACACACACACACACACACACACACACACACACACACACAGACATACACACACACACAGACATACTCACAGAGAGAGAGAGAGAGAGACATACTCACACACACTCACACACACATACACAGACATACACACACACACACACACACACACAGAGAGAGAGAGAGAGAGAGAGAGAGAGACAGAGAGAGACAGAGAGAGACAGAGAGACAGAGAGAGAGATACACACACACAGGGAGAGGGAGAGATATACTCACACAGACAGAAAGACATACTCACAGAGAGAGAGAGAGAGAGAGACACACACACAGAGATAGACAGACAGACACAGACAGAATATGCAATAAATAAATAAGTTACTCTGAAGCAACTGTCTTCTTGAAAGACATTTAAGAACATTGTGGTTGAAGGTTCCTTTCTAAAAGAGAAAAGTACATTTTTATAGCTCAAAGTTCTTAAACGGTTATTACTAGAAGAATCTCTAAGCAGGTTAGAAGAACCTGTTCCCAGCCCTTGTTCCTAAACTAACCCATGCCTCATGCTCCACTGCTTCTGTCAGTCGTCTTTCATTTGGCTAAGCACTGGGAACAGGGAATCAGGCTTCTCCCATATGTTCAGGCCTTCTTGGCTAGGGGCCAGATCGCTGTGAGTAAAGGACTGGTGGCAGGCAAACAAGTTTCCATTCCTCTGCTCAACAGAAAGCATCTCCTTACCTTCTTGTCTCAAACCTATCTCAGCTTAAAGACACCGAGAGAACAGTGTCGGACATTCTTTGGTTATAGATCTGGGGCTCTGTTTCATCAACATTATAGGAGGATTTTAGCTTAATGAAGTGAACTTCTAGTTCATTCTGCCTTTATTGTAGCACCTTCCCCAAAGCAAATCAATGAGTGCTTGGAATGAATGAAGTGCACACACCTCCCTGGCAGGTCTCTGGCTGTAACTGGAACAGGGCATTACCAGCATTTGGCAGTGGTCTTTAACTATTTGGAAGGTGTTATCCCAGTATAAAATCCTGGCTTCATTTTTTGTAGTGGAGGGAGGAGACTGGTACCCCTGTGGCCCTTCTCCTCCAGGTGGACACAAAAGCCCAATAGATGTGAGAAGAGGAAGGTGATTTCCAGGGGAAGGATGACCTCATTCCTTAAGTTCTGGCCATTCACAGCAGCTTGGTTTTTCTTTCAAGTCTTGTCGAAAGTGGATCTCCATGGGGCCCTTAGGAATTTGAGAGAAACACACCAACATTTACATTCACTCCAATTTGTGTGAGCTTGTCAGAATCCGAGCTGCATCATTAGGATGACGTCAGATAGTTATTGACCTACTTTTTTGTTTTTAAATCTTACATGGCACCTTCTAACAGTACAACTGTTGAGTGATATTTTGATCCCATTTTGCTCTCATGATTGACAACAAAATTTGCTTTGAATCAGAGGGCAGAGCTAGCCTCTAGTGGACCAAAATTGACCACAGAGGTTTTGGAGGACTGAGGACAGATAGAGAGGAAGTAGTAGGGTGGGGCTTAGAGAGAATCTCAGCTCTTTTGGATGGAGGAATGAGAGAAAGAGAGGAGGTCACTGGTCACTTCTCTGCTGCTTTTCTGATCATTCTGGTTTTTATCCTGATATCTGACACCAGAGTTTTTATTGTTAAAGAATAATTAGATAAACCTATCATCTAACATATGTCACTTTTGTTTTACGGTGTTTGTTGTCTGTTTCCTTGCATTCAAATGCAAAAGCATGAGAGATAGGACTCATACAAAACAATGAATTTGTAACATTAACACCCTCCCCTCCCCCTTCTGTATTTATTTTTATGTCATATATGTCACCTATGACATTGTCACAGGTGCATAAATAAAAATCAAACTCATTCTAGCACATATTTTAAATGGATGTCATTTCTCATATATCACTGTTGTCTCAATATAGCTGAAAATATATTAAAAAGAGTAGATTTTAATACCTCCATCAAAAACTATCCTGAGAGTCTCATGGGCAATTGAACTGGTTATTTTTGAGAGGACTGAGCAGACGCCATAACAAGCTGCTCAGTCTTCTCTCCGAGATCAGGCCTCAATTTGAGCTTCTTGAGACTGAACAAGCAGTTTCTGAAAAAAAACACAAACAAAAGACAATCAAATCTCCAAAACCCCCAACAGCAAGGACAAGGAGGCCTGGTATGTGCAATATCAAGCCAGGTGAGGCCTGAGCCACAGTCAGCAAGCTCAGGGTAATAACCAAATAAAGACAAAGCTTGGGACTTGTCAAGGCCTGGCAAAAATGGAATAGCTGTAGCCCTGACCAACCCCTACTAGCCCTGGCCAATTAGAACATACTAATATGATTATTGCTTAAGCCGATCATATCTAAAATGACCTAACTGCTTTAGGACCTCCCCATGCCTATGCTTAAAAGGAGCCTGTAAGCTTCTCTCACGGTCATGGCCATTTTCCTTTGTGTGGGATGGTAGGTCCCAGTATACTATAATCTTTCTTGAGATAGTAAATGTTCTTGTTGATTGCATATGTGGATGGTGGTCTCTTGTGGGACTTCTCCAGGACCCTAATAATTTTGGGCCTCATTTGTCTTTTCTCTGTGATATATATCAGGATTCCAATACAAGTCATCAAGACTGAAGGTGATATATTGGTGTTACAAAGTATTTTTATGCTTGTCATGGTCCCATTTTAAGGTTTTATTTTAGAAACTGTATTGCTTGGTGCTCCTGTTGCTGTGACAAAATACCCAATAAAAGCAACTTAAGGAACGGAAGTTTTGCTTTAGCTCACAGTTTGAAAGTACAGTGCAACATAGCCAGAAGTTCTGGCAACAGTAGTGTTAGGTGGCTAGTCACATTGTATCCACAACCAAAAAGTGTCCCGGCCAGCGGGGTCTTCAATGGGGACCTGAAGGGAGGGCCGGCAAATGAGAGGGACAATAGACACAAAGAATGAGAGCAAGACAAGATGTCTGATCAAGCTCCAAAATTTTATTTTCCTCTTAAGGCATATATAGGGGGAGGCAAAGGGGGGTGTAAGCAGGGAGGGGACTTTAATCATGGGTTGTTCAGCCAGCAGGGAATGTTGCGATGGGGATTATCTATTCTTGCCTAACTGCAGCATGGTCACCTGATTTCTGAGAAGAGGTTCTGGTATTTATGAGAAGAGGTTCTGGTGTTATGGAGACTTAAGCAAGGCCTAGATCTAGGAAAAGAGGAGAGAAGCCCAAATATGGCAGCATGTGTGTCAAGAGTCACTTAGGCTTATGACTCCCATCAAAAAAGTAGTGAATGGTGGTGCAGTGGTGACATATGCCTATAATCCCAGCATGTGGGAGGCAGAGGCAGGTGGATTTCTGAGTTTGAAGCCAGCCTGGTCTACAAAGTAGATTCCAGGATAGCCAGGGTGACACAGAGAAACCCTGTCCTGAACAAACAAAACAAAATAAAACAAAAAAAAGAAAAACAAACAAACAAAAAACCCAGAGAGAAATGAATGTATGAATGTTGGTGCTTAGCGCCCCCTCCCCCCACTTATTTAGTTCAGGACCTCAGCTCAGAGAGATACATTTAGATACATTTAGAATGTGTCTTCCTGCCTCAATTAAACTAATCTGGAAAATTCTTCACAAACATGTCCAAAGGTTGGTTTCCATGGAAACTATAATTTCTACAAAGTTGTTGATCACAATTAACCATCGCAGAAACAAAAGTACTATGACCTTGGCTGGTACACATTTGTAATTTGCTTCTCTTTCCCCATTTTGCTACATTTTGTTTTGTCTAGAGACAGGGTCTCATGTAGCTAAGGATGACCTTAAACTTTCCTTCTTCCTATCTCCATTTCCTAAGTGTTAGAACTATAGGCATGCATCACCACATTTTATTTATGTGGTTCTAGTGATGGAACCCAGGGCTTTGTGCATGCTAGACAAGCACTCCCCTAACTGAGTTACACCCCAAGCACTTGTTTTGAGCTGGGATACAGGGGCCATGTGTCCCAGGCTGGCCTCAAACTCCTTATATAACCAACAAAGACTTCGGACTTCTGATCCTCCTGCTTCAACCTTCTAAGTGCTGGGATTACAGGTATGTACCACTACACCCAATTTATACAGATCTGAGGATTGAACTGAGGACTTTGTGTATGCTAGATGTTAGGGTCCTAGAGAAGTCCCACAAAAGACCACCATCCACATATGCAATCAACAAGAGCATTTATTAGTTCAGCATGCTAGGGCCTGCCATCCCACACAAAGGCAAAACGGCAAAGACCTTGAGGGAGACATGTGAGCTCCTTTTAAGTATAGCCAAGGGGAGTGTCCTAAGGCAGTTATGTCACTTTAGATATGATTGGCTCAAGCAAGTGTCAATATCATATCAGTATGTTCTAATTGGCTAGGGATAGTTAGAGGCTGGTCAGGGTACAGTTTTCCATTTTGGGGCAGGCCTGGGCAATTCCCAGGCTTTGTTCTTGAGCTGCTGTGGAGGCTGTCTGACCTAGCACATACTGACTGTGGGGGCTGGCTCAGTGGCCCAGGTTTGGTGTGTCCTATCTCTCTTGTCTCTGTAATCAGGGACATCAGTGAGTACTTGTCCTTTATTTGTGGCTCCTCCTCAGAAACTGCCTGCTCAGTCTCAGGGAACTGAAATTGAGGCCTGATCTCTGAGAGAAGACTGGGTAGCCTATTATAGCATCTGCTTAGTCCTCTCACTAGACAAGTGCTCTATCAACAGAGCTAAACCCCTAACCCATGTCATTCTGCTGTTCTTTTTAAATGAATCCTCTTTCAATTTCCTCTGATCTTTTCTCAATTCTGGTCCTGTCTTCCAAATACTTACTATCCAGCCCTCATTCTTCTGATTCCTATCCTCCTGTCTCTGTAATCTTAAAATCTATTGGCCAGATTTGTTTCTGGTAACCTCTAAATCACCGGTAAAATGATGGAGACTCCCATGTCCATGAAAGATAGGAAAGAGCCTCCAAGAGTGTTTAATAAAAAAAAAATCTTGGTCACTGCACTCCTGAAGGTTTGCATCAGTATAAATTCTCACTCTAAAAAAGAAAATATCAGTTTCCACTGGTTTTCCTCTTATTTTACACCAATCAACAAGCTCTATTCCATTCAGAGCCAGGGACTGGTCATAAACAGAAATGACTGTGTAAAGTGGTAAAAAAGGAGATGTGGAAGTGAGGTTGACATAAACCTCTATCGCCTTTCTCCTTGGCATTTTTTTCTGTGTTGTCATTGCTTCTTCCCTGGAGAGAATAGCCAGTTGTGTTGGGGTTCTGGGCTTGTACCATCAGGCTTGGTTTTATGTGATGCTGGGGATTGAGCCTAGGGATTTCTTCATGTTAGGCAGATGTTCTGCTAACTGAGCTACATGCCATCCTTACTTTTAAAAAAGTATGTATAAAACCATCTCTACTTAATGAGCCCAGGGAAGGTATGACTGTTGAAACAACATAATCTTTACATACTAAAGGTACTGGGTATGAGTTCTGGTCTCGCCTTCTTTTAGATAGCAAGATTATTGATCACTCTTGGAGTACCTGTAAAATAGGGCTGATATAATACCAATCTACATTTATGAAAGCACAGAAGTTTATTGATGGCAAGCCATATTTTATTAAAATGTCACAAATGAGTTGTGCCCAACTTTTGGTAATGGTTTCTTGGATTCTCTATGGTAATATGAGATCAACTGTTTGCCTTTGGAAAAATTTTGGGTTCTCTTTTATTTTATTTTATTTTCACCATATTATTTTCCATAACCTTCATCTTATTTCATTTCACTGTTTCAAATGAACCTAGGGATTTGTGAATGCTAGGAAAATGCTTTACCACAGCACTACATCCCTATTTGAGCATGAGTTCTTAATTGCATCTACAGCTTTGCTGGTGTAGGGAGTGGTCTTGTCTGGGGGTTTGAGTTTTATATCTTCCTTGTTTCTACTTGGATATGTTACTAACCCTATGGGGTTTGGTTGGAGACATAGATATTCCTGATGCCATCCTGCTGACAATATCCTGTACTGCTGTCAATCTAATCACCCAAAATATGTCTGGGTCATATTAGACATTGCATTAACTGTGTTTTATCTAAGCAATGTGGAAGTCTGGTGGTTTACATGGAAATACCCAAGTTTCTATATTTAGGTCATGGATTTTTACAGCTTTTGTACACAGAAGTAGCCTTGTGTCCAAATGATGGAAAGAGTTGGATTTAAGTCAGTTTTTGCATCCCTGTAGTCACTTACTAACAATCTAAATAGCATTTCCCAGCTGGGAAAACAGCAACCCACACTGAATTGACTTTGTAGAGAAAAATGGCCTTCTATATTATTCCTATATCAGATTACTTCCCCTCCTGCCCTCTTTTTCATAGAATTCTCTAAAATCATGATCTGCACATGATTGCAAGATGGAGTCTTATCTACTGTACTGCTCTTTGTGTATCTTTTCATTATTTTTGTTTGTTTTTCAAGCAGGGCCTCCTGTATGAAGGCTGGCTTCAGACTCGCTATACAGTATGCATACCCAAGTTATTTGGTGCTTGGAATAGAACCCAAGGCTTCAAACATGCTAAGCAAGCACTCTATCAGCTGAGCTACACCCTCAGCCCCCTCTTCATTGTGAAAAAGAAGATTTTGAAAGAAGCTAAAATGAAATGGTAGAGGCAGCTATTTTCCGCCAACTCAGGATCTCCCCTAAATGTGGCCAAGACAGAGGAAGCCATTTTCTTCTCCTGGTTGACAGCCTGCAAGAGGTATTCCCTTTCATGTGTCACAACTAACTGCTCATGTTCATTTTGAGACTAAACCAAACATGGAATAGCCTGCAATTCAATGAGAATTATTTGTATGAAATGTAGAAAGAGAACGGGGGGGAAAAAGAATGAATCCCCTCCTCACAAAATACTAGAAGGGGCAACACAGGTTTCTCAAGATAGTATCCTTCATTGAAATATATAATGATGCTCATTCCCTTGTTTTTTGCTTTTGTCATAGTTTTTTTTTTTTTTTCCAATGCTATTGGTGCTTTTTCAGTGCTGAGGATTGAATTCAATGCCTTATGTTTGCTAGGCAAGTGCTTTACCATTGAACTGAGCTGTATCTCCAACCTCTGAAGATGCCCAGTGGAAAGTAGGGAAGGACTGGCTTTGTTAAAAAGCTAATACTCCCGAACTGGGTGGATTTTAGAGTGTCTTTTGCTCGGTGACTCATAGAGACCCACAGGGCATTGTAAACCACTTCCTATCATGGAGAGTGTTAGCACTTTCTCTTGTAAGAGAATTGTAAGCCCATTCTTCATCAGTGATGGGAGAGGAAATTGCTTGACATGAAGTACTACCAGACTGTCTTTCCTCTCATATTGTGTAGTTCCAAACTTTCAGATTGGCTGTGTAGGAGCTCCAGGCAGGAAAGTCAGCATGAAGGAGCCTACTGAGCAACCATGAAGAATGCAGAGGAGTCTCAAAATGCTAGGGGGCTGGATGCAAAGTGAAATTCCTAGAAAAATAGCCATACCTAGTGTGTTAAAGAATCTACATGGCTGACTAACTGAGTAGAATGTTGATTGTGAAGAGTTGGAATGTTGCATATCCAGAAACAAACTCCCTTTGGTTAACTTTAACTTCCCTAATAACCATTTCTTGCTAATCTCTGTGTTTATCCTAACATCCATTCTTGTGACTATTAGAGAAATCTTCTTAGAATATATTAAGAGATTACTAGTTTCTACCAACACAATGATTAAGGGTGTCACCAGATTAACATCTGAGGTCTATAGCATAGTTTTTTGAGATTATAATATAATTACATCATTCACCAAATGATGAATTTGGTGAATTCCTTGCACAAAATCTTTTCATATACCATTCTCCTTGCTCTTTCAAATTCATGGCTTCTTTATTTCTTACTTGCTGATATATATATATATTCCTAAATGTAACCTGCTCAGTCTATGTAATGTTATTTGTGTATATCATTTTTTCAAGGCTGACCATTTGGTATTGGATAACAAGCTGGTGTGTTCTTCCCTGGGGAAGACTATGTGTCCTGCTCGCTGTATTCCTTAGCTGCCTATAATTCTTTGTGTAGGGTTGAGTCCTTGTGGGCTTTCCCTCATCTCCTTTGGCATGTCACTTGTTTTTGTCCTTGTTCAGCTCAGGTTTAGGCAGTCATGCTGGTGAGATTTTATGGGTGTAACTTCTGGTATTCTTAGAAAACACAATCTCACAGCAAACTCTCTGACCTCCTGCCTCTTACTATCTTTCTACCCCCCTCTTCTGGAATGTTCTGTGATCCTTATGTATAAGTGCTGTGTTACAAATGTATCTATTGGGACTGGGCTCCACAACTCTGCATTTTGATAGATGAGGGGTGAGAACTATATTTGTCTGTTGGTAGAAGAACAAATGTTTAGAATGCAGTGTAGGATTATGATAGTTTAATAAAGTAGTGGTTGTAGGATTTCCTCCAAGATCCAGGACGTCATTAGCCTAGAGCAGAGATTACTTTGCTGTAACCCACCAACCTGATGTTTCCTGCAGTGTATTTGAAAGGTGCCTTGATTTACGGCTTTCTTTATTCTGTAACTATTGTAAAAAGTTCAAGATACTTACCACATTGAAATATGGTGTTTGGGGAAAGCGTAATCGTCATTCTAGGGTCATGGTCACTCATTTTGGGCTCCAAAATAACATCTTTTTTCCACTGCTTCAGGGTCTTATGTATCCCAGGCTGGCCTCAAACTTGATATGTATCTGAGGATGACCTTGAACTTCTGATCCTTCTGCCTCCACCTCCTGAGTGCTGTGATTGAAGACATGGGACATCAAGCTTGGCTGGCTTTAATACAAAGTTACAGATCTAATTCTGGGCTTCCAGGATCCTAGGCAAGCAATCTACCCACTAAGCCACATACCCAATCTCAAGCATTGTCTTTTCCCTTTGAGGTGAGGGGTGTGTTTTCCAGTGGACAGCTGCTTGAGGCTCTGTCTACATAACAAAACAACTGGCTGAGAAGGCTATATATTCAAGAGTCAATGGCTGTGTTTACAGGACACCAAATCCTTGTTTTGCCTGGTTTCCTTTCCCTTCTATTAAGCAATTATTTGACTGAACTGACCCAGTGTGTCTGTAGCACAGACACAGGCAGCTTTATGGGAGAATCAGTGTAGGAAGTCGAGCCGTGAAAAGCTGAAATTAGCTCAAACTGCTGTGGAGCCAGGAACCAGAAAAAAATGAGGGTTGTAAATATTTCTAGCATATCTGTTCACAGGCATATCAAATCTGAAGCCTAAGAATGTGATCTACAAAAAAAAATGGGGTCTACCATTTTAAGATTCCTTTGCCTTTTTATCTTTTCTTTTCTAAAAACTCTATTGTAGGGTTCCTAAGTAGGAACTTTGTAGAGAACAACTGCCTGTTGCCATGTCAAAAGGTTGACCACACCTTAAAGCAAACCTGGGAAAAGTTGAAGCTGAAGACGGGAGTATTTGCTCCAGGACTAATGACCCCCAACTCTGTCTAGGCACTAGTGATCTTGTCCAGGTTCAAAGGCAGATTGACCTCACCAGTTTAGAATCCATGGGCAGTGGCCAGACTTGTTCTAAGGAATTTTCCGTTTTAGGTAAACAAGCTGTTGTTCTCTCATGGTGCTTCCTTTCAAATTACTCTTATCTTTTTTTGGTGGCCAGAGGGCAGAGCAGAGGTGACCCTAAAGCAAACAAGGAACATGAAATCAGACTGTATTGCCAAGCTGTAATCCAGGCCTGTTCTCAGCACTCTCTCTGGAGACAGTATCCTGGCTCCTCCTCAGTCCCAATGGTCTCCGCATTCATTGAGTGGTGATTTCCAGGTTCCTATGAAGAGACAAGTGGGTAGTTCTCAGTTTATGTTAGTCTTTCAGCCTGCTCCTAGAACAAGAAATTAGAAAGAGACATGTGGATAGAAGTAAATCCCCAGGTCCAAGGGGGAAAGTGAGTCAAAGCTGGGGGGAAATTTAGAAGCTCAGTGATCCCTTGCTGTGGTCTTTAATGCATAGCCCAGTACCACCATGATCCCTCCTGTCATACACTGGGGTAGCACAGCTTTCTTGAGCATGCTCTTTCTGTTCCATGTCTACTATACATTGGCCTAAGCCAGGGGATTTCACACCTTCCTCTCTGTGGACAGGTTTCTTTCATATGCTAATTAGGTAGCCTTTTAGACACCACTCCCCATTTCTACTCTTTTGCCCCACTTTCCCTCCTTTGCTCATCCATCACCTCTACCTGATCCTGGGGCCTGTCTCTCTGGCTGGACCCCCAGTCTAGCATCTCTCACCTAATCATATTAGAAGAGCCATAGTTCACAACCGTTGACCTTTGCTAAACTATGCCATTATTATTACAAATCATCAGCAACTGGTGTCGGAAGAGTAAAAGCCCAACAATATAACCCTCTAGCCAGCTTCATTAGTCTTCTCCATGACCGTCTAGGGGTCAATACAGGTTTTCTGCAACACAGGAAGCCATCTCTCCACTCTCAGGGCCATGGTACTTGCTGTCCTTAGTCTGGAACACTCTGTTTTTATGGCCCCTTCTCTCTTGTCATCCTTGTCCCAGCTTTCCCTTTCCCACTCTACAGCGAGGCTTTCCCAGACCATCCAAAATAAATGTGTACTCTTCCTTAGGCATATCCCTGGGTTTCATTTCCTCCACAGCACTTAACCACAGTAGCAAACAGATTTTCTTCTTTCCTTGGTTGACTTATTGATTATTCTACCAAAGATCAAGAACCTTGTCTGACTTCCTCAAGTTGTAGGTGTTGAATGAATAAATGTCAGCACATTGAGGCCCACTACTTCTGGCCCTATCCCACTCAGGTTTCATTTTACAGGTCTTGAGTGTCTAGAAATTTCCACCTCACTCCCCATGCCTCAATCTGTCACCATTCACTCCTTTCCACTGTCCCACTACCTAGGACTTGTAGACACATTTGAATAAGCAATTACCATGTAGAACTGGAGTTTCTCTCCAGATCCTTTGTGTAACTTGAGGGCAGGGACTGACTTACTCATAGTGCGATCTATAACATATGCTCAATCCATATGCTCTATAAATACTTGTTGAGTGTGTAAATAAATGAATTCAAGAAGCTTATTAACACAGCTGATGGACTGGAGGGATTTTTTGCCAAAAGAATGTTTGGCTTATTCATTTTTATAAGTCAATCTTATATGTAAGTATAATCAGAACAGCACCTCTAAACAATCTCAAATGTCTCTACAAAACATTAAACAGCATGGAAGTAAAACAAACATAGCATTTGTTCCCAAAGCTGGACTGTACTTATAAAGCACTATCCTGAACCTTTCAGGATATTTAAACATCATGTTTTTCAACTAGGCGTTTTTATAATGCACCTTCTTACTACTGAATGATTTAGTGACATCAAAGAAATGCTTTACGGAATGATTTTTATGCAGTTTCTCTGCACATTTTTCCAGGAAAACAATCTATAGATGAGTGAAGAGACAAGTGGGTAGTTCTCAGTTTATGTTAGAGTCTTTCAGCCTGCTCCTAGAACAAGAAAGATACATGGAAAATGATCCTGTGAGATAAATTTCATTCAGTTGATTACTACTTTATGATTCGAAATTGGTTCAACATTGGAAGTTTTTTTTCCCCAACCAATGTATTAGATATAAAATTATTAATCCTTTTTGAAGATTTTTTTGCTTTTAATTATATGTGCATATGTATATCTTAGTTTAGGTTTGTGCAGGTGAGTCCAGTGCTTGTGGAGAACAGAAGAGGACATTGGACCCACTGGAGTTGGAGTTACAGGCAGTTGTGAGCTTCTTGATATGGGTTCTGGCAACTCTGGGTTCTCTATAGGAGCAGACTGTCTCTTCACCACTGAACCATTTTTCCAGATTATTCCTAAAATTATTAATATTTTTAAATGAGTCCCATTCTTGGGAATATCTTTTATAGAGTGTCTCACATAGGAATACATTTTACAGAAATATGTTCACTGTAGCATGATAAACATTCCATAATTCCAAATACTCTTCAGACATATCATCTTAAATGTCCTTTATTTGGGCATAGTTTCTTCGCAACTTTCTCCTACTATGGTTGGCTACTGTGAGAATTCTTGTGAGGAACCCTTATGCAAATTGCTTACATGAAGAAAGAAAAATGATGAGTCGTATATCTTCTAGCAGAACACACACAACAGCAGCAGAGAAGAGACACGGCCCAATTAGGGAGTTAATTACAAAAATCCACTGCTCACTGTGTGTTGTCTTCAGATAACAGGAAGGGTAGCTCCAGGGCGTTGAAAGCCACTCCTAATGAATAAGGGAATCATCCAAGGATTGGCTGGCAGTCACTCGAGCTGTTTATCTCTCAGACGCTGATTCTGTGGTAATTTATGGAGAAAAAAATTATGTCCCCCTAACTGTGGTTTTGAAAATGCCCCAGGGAGAAGCACATATGGAGGAAGAAATGTCATATAAAAAAAGAGAAATTTAAAGGAAGAAGGGGCTTTGCTTGCGGTATTTGTCACCTGCATGCCAACATGAAGACTTTAATGAGGTGAATGAAACAGAAGTAAGCCTCTGTTTTACCAGACATAAGCCACTCATTGAGAGAGAAGGACGAAGAACACTAGAAGACCAAGGCACACGGAAACAGTCCATATGAATTTTGATACATAGACCAGTTAGATCAAACTTATGAACTTGATATTTATGCATTGGATAGATTTGTTTTTGTCTCTTTGTGTTTTGAATTTCTTTCTTGTTTTCTTTTCTTGTTGTTGGACAGGGATTCTCAGGGTAACCCAGTCCACTCCTTAAATACATGATTTAGCCCAGGCCAGAACTCAAGTCACTCTACAGCCTATGGTGGCTTCAAACTCACAGTCCTCCTGCCTCAGTCTCCTGTGTCCTGGGATTATAGGTGGGCACCACCCACGCCTGGTGCGTGCGTGCGTGTGTGTGTGTGTGTGTGTGTGTGTGTGTGTGACCAAAATCTCTGTATTCGTTTAAAGGAAAATTAAACAAGGAAGAAGAGCTTTTAAACACAAGGTCATTCTTTATTTCAGTCATAAAAACAAAATTTTAAACAGGATCTGTTTAGCAGAAAGTGTTATGGTATACGGGTGGCTTCAAGATAGTGGATTTCTCCTTTCTTTCCTCTATTTGTTTGGTTGTCATGGGAGTCCGTGTTTATGGGGAAATTCTGAATATATTTTCTACAAGAAGCTGACTCTATTTCTTAGACCAACGTTCTTCTCCATTAAAAATAGCTCGGTGGGAGTGGGCTTACTGAATGGGAATTAGATTCAACCCTGAAAATGTCTGTTGGAGACTGAAGCACTGTCTCGGGCCTCAGAGGGAATAGTTTAATTCTGTTCAAATAGGACTTACAATCTGGGAGTCCACTCGAAACCTTACAGTTTTGGAAAGCATGCAAAGAATGATTTCCTGACACACCCAGTGAGGCTCAGGAGAGATGAAAATATGTGTGAAAATTGTCATCCCTGGCCCGAGACATCCCAGAGTGTCAGGTTCTTGAGAAAACTGAGCATGCTGTCTGAATTTAGGGCATGGCAAAGCAAACAGGCCCTAAACCCCTGCAGAATGGCAGAAAAGCATATGTGTAGCATGCTGGAAACGGAAGGTGCATGCCATCTGATCCACCCTCCTCTCTCTAAGAGGTTTGGGAAGAACCATTACTTCTTGCCTGACACGGAAAGTAGGACCTGACTTACTGGGGAAAAGATAATGAAAAGATAATGAGTGCTAGAAGACAGGCATTTCTAGAAGACCTGGCCACGGTTTTTGTTTTTTTTCCTCCTTGGGAACATGGAGGGTTACCGAACATTATTTCAATATTTCCTGAACTATGATGAACACACAGAATAGGAATGATCTGACAAGAGGGCTGTTCAATTGTACCATGAGATCACATCTGCGATGAGGCCCCATAGGTTTAATCTAGACTGTAGAAGACTGAGATAGTATGCAACTCAGCGAGGAAATGAGGTGACCTTCTCAAGAAACGGATTTCCTAGGCCTCCAGTATGAACTTCACTCATTCAGAAGACCCAAGTAGACACTGTGCCACTTGCCACCGTGTAGCCCGTGGCTAGGCCCTGCAAGCCATCTCAACAGGGGAGGATCTTGCCTTCTACTTTCCCCAGTTGGTGTTCAAAGTTAAGCAATTGGGACTCTCCTGCACTTCCCTGCAAAAGGAACTCCATAAAGGAGGAAATATTCTGTGCCCTACTGATCTCCAAAGTATGCTGCAGACTCTGTAACCCACCAAACCTTTGACTAAAGGGAACAAAACAGGTCTGTTCTCTTTTTGACTTTTTCTACTTCCCTGTACACTGTGTCCCATCAAGAAAAAAAAAATAGGTCTGTGCTTTCGCTTCCAATGTGTTCAGCGGGCTGGGTGATAAGAATACAGCACTGAGATAGAACACAGTGTGGGAGAAGAGGCCAGCCAGCAGTTCACACAGTGATAGGCCTTCCTTCAGATTGTTGTGGCAGCCACAGTGCCTTCAGTGAGTGCCTTCCTAGAGCCTAACTGTTGACTCCATGCAAATATCTGCGGAAATTCTCCACAGTGACAGCCTTGCAGTTGGAACTGGAGAGATATCCTTTCGAATACGATGTTTGCATCAATCCCTACCCCAGAATATTTAGGATCGGATAGAAAGATGAGCAACCAAATGTTCAGAAGCTAAGTGATAACTGGGTAAAGATACAAGAATGCCAAGAGCACAGACATTTGCTGCTAGAAAAGTGGTACCCCAATATCTTATATGACACCATGGTGTCATATCAAAGGGATATTGAAAATCTGGGAGTTTGGCTACATGTTTTTTTTTGTTTGTTTGTTTTTCTTCTCTCTTTCTCTCTACTTGTATAGTCTGTCTGATCTGGCCTTGAACTTGCTGTGTCACTAAAGGTGTTCTTGAACTCCTGATCCTCCTGCCTCCACTGCTGGAGTTTTAGGATTACGGATGTGGACCACCATACTAGGCTCAAGTCTACTCTTTCCAAATTCAAAGTTGAGTAGGTTTGTCAAGCCATGCTGTGTTTCTGGAGTAGATTTAAAAAAAAATTAAGCATAAGAAAATAATATGAAGTCCCTTCAAATAATTTTCTTTGAAAAATGAAAACTTCAAGAACATGCAAGTCTAAGGAAGGAGATGAAAAGTCCTGAAGACTATTAAGGTTGGTAAGAAGTCTGAAAGGATGGAGGCAGAGAAAGCTTGGTGGAGACAGTGAAGAGCCTTGAATGGTGAGTGCAATTGATACCATACACATGGGAGGGAGGGCTTCCTGGGTTTGCAAGTTTTGCTTTCCATTCTCGACTGCCTATTTGTGTTCTAACTCCTCTGCCATGAATTGGCATCCACTCTGTTTAATCAAACATTAATAGAACATTTTATGTCACCAGGTGCAATTTACAGGGTTTATATATTACCTCTCTTAATTCTTCCAAGGACAATGCAAACTGTTACTGCTTTCCTCATTTATAATAAGGAAACTGAAACACAGAGGCATGAATTAACACAGAGAAGGCAATACAGTCAGGAGACAGACCAAAATGAATTTGAACACAGAGCATGATCCGAGAGCCCCACCTCTGTTCACTAACCTGAAGGATCCTTTTGCTGAAAAAGTCGACATTTTTTGAGCATTGCTCCAAAGAGGTTGCCTGGAAGTCTCTTTCATTATACCTGTCAGCTGTCAGCTTAGTCACCTTATTGTTCATTCTCAAAAGCATGCAGTCAAGTTATCAAGTCTCCCATCAAGCTGAAAACATTCCGTCTCGGTTTCCTGACTGTCCTTCTGCGGAAATCTGCTTCAAACCACTTTTCATGGCATTTGTGGTAAAGTTCTACAATGAGAAAGACATGAACCTAATTAATTTTTTTTTTCAAGGATTACACCGGCTTTTCTAGCCTCTGAGTGTGTGGTGACTGCTAATACATGTATGAGGAGGTCCAATAGCTGTGGGGCAGTCTCTGGTGAGTGCTTAGCCCTTTAAACTCCACAAAGGCGAAGAACCTGCATGCGCATAAAGGACGTGCTTATAGTCAACAATTTTATTCGGTTTTTTTTTGGTTTTTTTTTTGTTTTTTTGTTTTTTTTTTTTTTTTGTTTTTTTTGTTTTTTTTTGTTTTTTGTTTTTTTTTTTTTTTTGAGACAGGGTTTCTCTGTGTAGCTTTGCGCCTTTCCTGGAACTCACTCTGTAGCCCACGCTGGCCTCGAACTCACAGAGATCCACCTGGCTCTGCCTCCCGAGTGTTGGGATTAAAGGTGTGCGCCACCACCGCCCAGCTGGGCTGACAATTTTATTCTTAAAGATATCCTTGCAATTAAAAGAGCAGGCTTTATCATTAGCTGCAAGAGTCAAGTTCTTGCATCTATTTCCCTACACAGGCAAGGTCATTAGCTGTGTCATATGGAGGAACCAAGAGTGGCTTCCTCATTACTGCAGTCCCCTTCCCCCACAGAGCTGTTATGAAACAGCCTTGAACTTCACAACAGGAAGCACAATCCAGGGCTGGTAAATAAAGCCTTTCCTTCCCTTTAGTAGGCCTCAGAACTTCCTTCTCCTCAGTTCCAAATCCTTTTACAGATGTTTACCTAAGAAGTGGGATTTTTTTCACTCCTTCTCTTAATGCCATTTGCTTCTAGTTTTACATCTAAGAAAGTTATGACGTCCCATTGTCAGGAAAGCCTCGGAAACGCAGGGGAATAAAGCCCTTTCCTTCTTCTTTAAACATTTTGAGTTGGGCTCTAACAACAACATTTTGCCCTTGGGTTGGAATTTCCCTTTTCAATTGGCCCTGGCACAACCTGCCCAACACAGAAGCAGGGAACCTAAATCAGTCAACAGTGTTTGGTATATCAATCTTGGCAAATATAATAGAAAGTGTAAACAGAGCTCTGTAAACGGCTGCCCGAGATGGGCACTCACAAACCATGCAAAACAAATCAGGGGAAATAGGACTCCATTCTTGATTATGTGTATCTGTGAAGAGGATCCACGGGGGCTCCTGAAAAGCTGTGGTTTAGAAACGCTTTGTTCTTTTATATCCAAGGACATTGTTTCAGAATTGTCATGGGCAATTGTATTCATGTGTCCATTGCCACAGGAACAAATCACCACATACCAATTGGCTTAAAGCAACACAGTTTTGTTTTGTTTTGTTTGTTTCATTTGAGAGAGAGAGAGAGAGAGAGAGAGAGAGAGAGAGAGAGAGAGAGAGAGAGAGAGAGAGATCAGGCATATGACATGATGTATGTGTAGAGGTCAGAGGACAGCTTTCAGAAGTATGCTCTCTCCTTCCACTAAGAGAATCAGGGATCCAACTAAGGTCACCACCGGGTTTGTTCAACAAACACTTTTAACTACTGAACCACCTTGATGGCTCCTAACACACGCTTTCTATTTTGTAATTCTGTAAATCAGAAGCCAGACAAGACTCTTAGTGGGCTGAGAGCAAAATACCCTAAGGAGTGCATTCCTTCTGCAGGCTCTTGGTGAGAATCCCTTGTCTGGTCTCTCCCAGATTCAACCTTCCCATCTCTAGTGCTTCCAGACTTCTGCTTCTCCTTTCTGTAGTCACATCTTCCTTTAGAAAGAGAGCTGAGCACTAGGATTCACTGATCTTAATAATTCTTGACCCAATGTCACTAGCTGCCTTACATCTCTGTCATTGTGTCTTCCCTTCCACAATAGACTGTATCTCTTAAAACCAGTAAACTCTTATGATGTTTTTGCATAGCATTTTGTCACAGCAATGAGAAAAACAACTAATACAGCATCTAACATAACCAAGTTCATAGGATCTGGAGTTTAGCATGTGGGTATGTCCTATATTACAAAGTCATTATTCCGTCTACTGCAATAGGCAAATTTCCATATTTTTCCCAGTAACATGAGGCTTGTTATCTTCTTTAGTACAATAAGACCCCAGTATTGTAAGAAATTCAAATGTAGAGAAGCACTCACTTGCATTACATGAAGCAATATAAACAATGGTTACTCTTCATCAAGTATTGCTGTATGAGGCAATGCATTCTGGGTTATTTGCTTTTCATTCATGCTCTCCAAGCTAGGTAGGGCAGATGGTAATATTGTCTTCAACAGATGGAAGAAATTAGAAGCTCAGATGGATCAAGGTCTACTCGGCTATTCAAGTCACACTGGCTTCCCCTCAGCTATGAACTTCACCGTATCCCCTACCTCCAGTACCTTCCTAGCTCCAGCGTTCAGCTGTAGAGAGAAGCACCCAGGGCTCTCACCCTCTTCTCTCATCTAGTGAGCTCTTGAGATGGAACCTGGAGTCACCTCAGCCATTCTCGAGTCAGATTTGCCTGTCCTCAGTAGCAGCCCGTGCTCCCCGGCACCTCCATTTCCACAGTCTGAGTTTCCTGGTGAGTACACACACGAAGAGTTTGGTGAAAGATCAAAGGAGAAGAAAGCTGATCCTACATCTTGGCAAACTTGGCATCTGCCTTGGTTGGAAAACTGAAGCACAGATTTGAATGTGGAAAGCAAAACTGAAGAACATTCTAGATAAACACTACCTGAAATCCTACAAGTCATCATTGACATTTTCTCACATTGACAGCCATCTGCTCTTGGTGTACACTGTTTTCAACTATGTTGTCTTTCTCCCTAGTGTGTTCCATGTTCTCTCCTGAGACTGCACTGTGCCTGAGTGGAAGTCACACTGCCCCACTTCCTCCACGGCTCCTTGGTTTTAATTAGGGAAACGAATATCAGTCCATAGCTGCAACATCTTCTACAATAAAAGCCTGCAGTGCTAGCTAGGGTGGAGAGAGAACAGCAAAAATCATGAAGCAACAAATGAAATTAAAGATTTTCTACCTGGAGTCTGTCAGTACACGGTTTGGTTTGATTTTTGGCTTTGGAGTTCTTTGCTGCAAAATTGGGCAGTTCAACCATCTGCCACAAAGGAAAAGAAAGATGAATCGGGTCTCTTCCTAACGATCTCCAATTGAACCCCAAAGTGATCCCCAACTGAACTCTATCAGTTGTATGGACTTCTCCTGGGGATATGAACAAACATCTGTTCACCCTAGACAAGATACAAAGGAACAATCCCAGCCGAGTTTAGCTTGCTGAACTGATATGCTTAGTATCAGCACAGGTGACAGATTACTTACAGGTTATTTACAGGTAAATGTGCAATTTACAAGTACTTGAGAGGTTATACTACTGGAAAAATAGTCTTTCTCAGCGACTTTAACTTCCTATATATTCTTAGCGGGTAGGGGGAGGATTTATGAGCACCCTCTTCTCCACAGTAAATCTAAGATAGCAGCTAGATTAGCTCAAGTGGAGTTAGAGTAAGGCACATGCCTCAATGCAATATAGCATCCTGAATTGGCTTCTGAATAGAGAAAGCACATTAATGGAAAAATAGTGGCGAAATTAGAGTAAAGTCTAGAGTTTGGAGTATTGTACTAACATTAGTTTTTACAAATACACAGTGGAAATGTAAAGGCAGACCCTTGGCAGAAGGGTGAGGAATGTATGGGAATTCACTGTTTCATCCTGGCAATTTTTCTGCTAGGTAAAATGATTTCCCCCTGCCTGTTTCTGCCCCTCCTCCATCCTGGGGTTAGCTCATTCCAGAGAAACACAGATGATCCCATCAAAGGGTATCTACTTGCAACACATCTGGAAGCATGGACTTTTGCAAGGGCCAATGGTGGGGCTGGGGAAATGGCTCAGTCTGTAAGAGCAGTTGCTGTGCAAGCATGAGGATCTGACTCTGAATGCCCAGCACCCACATAAAAAAGGCTAGGCATAAGCACCCATGAGGTATAACCAAGCATAGTGGGGACAGGAATCTGGCGCTTGATGGCTATCAGGCTAGCTCCAAGTTCAGCGAAGGGCCCCGTTTCATAAAATGAAAGCTGATAGACATCCATCCTCCTCTGACCTCCAAACAAGCACTCTTGGATGTACTCACACACCACACAAACTCACTTACATAGAAAAAAGCACCACTCAAAGTGGCATTTTAAAACATGCAGATTTCTTAGCTACATCTAAAGTGGCAATGAAAGGGACCATTGGAATTAAAAATGAAAACTTGTTTTTAAAGATTGTTTCTCCTGAATTAGTTTTCAGTGGTGTTTGTCATGCAAAGATCCCACGGATCTTGGGCCAGTTCCCCTGGCACTACCCAGCCCTCAACCCTGCTGAAGTCACACCCAAGTTACCAGAAGCACGAACTTAATGGGAAGCTTTTCCCTAATCCACTCAAGAAGGAGGCTGGTCTTAGGTAGAAGGAAAGGCCTCCCTCCCACTTTCCCGTCCCCAAGGCTATGCAGCTATTATCAGGCCCGGAGCTGATATTAGCCAAGGGAACTCATTTTTGTTTTCCTCTCATGGCTTATTTGGGTTGTGGGAAATGTTTCTAGTACCTGATTAAAGAGTTCCGTCCACCTCTGTTTGCCATTTTTCTGTTTCAACTTTGAACAAAAGAGACCAGCAGAAATTCCCAGAGTGAAAAACAATTTTCTGGGTCATTGATGGGTGGTCCAGAACATTCCATTTGTCCTTCCTGAGAGTAGCAAGGACAACACAATTTTTCCAAGGTGAAAGAGTATTTTGTGAAAGGTTTTCACTATAGAAAGAATACCTTGAAAGCCAAAGATTTCCCCAGGTCCATCTTTTACCTGGTCTGACTAAATCCCTACCCGTGGTACAAAGTCTCAAATTGCAATGAAACTCTTTGTAGCTCCAGTCCCTGGTCCTGACAGTACTGTTTTGACCTCCACAAGGGTTAGGAGAACTAGAAAGCCTCATATGCTGATAGGTAAGGTTTAAAATTTTTCTTGTTATTGTTACCACTTTCCTAGAAGAAGAAACTGAGTTTGCTAAAAGACCTGGAGCATCTAATGACCTCAAGATCAGCCAGATCACCGTATGAGGACTTTCCTGTCCCCTCCTGAGCTGTCTTCTGAATTCCCAGGACATGCATCCACAAAGCTCCATGGCAGCCAAAGCTGTCACCAGCCAAAAGTTGTGTCAAGCTACCAAGTATGTAGAATGCAGAGGGCATTAGAAGGGATGCTGGCAAGCAGCAGCTGAGTGGGTCTGCTTTCCACAAATGGGTTCTCTAACCTGTCCCTCTCATTCACAGACACTCCTTCCCTTAGAGTGGCTTAGGGGGCAGTGGCTGTCCCTTACCCAGGAAAAGCCCTGACATGGCACACATTATTTGCTATTTTTATTTCACAGCCAAGGGTGAAGCCTTTCATTTGCAGACACGGGCTGAGTCACCCTTGCAGCTAAGATTAGCAAGCAAGAGACTCAGTTCGCAATCTGGTAGGGGAAGGAAAAGCTTTCAAAATCATTTGTGCAGTGGTAAGTCAGCCTTGTCCACTTCCCTTCTCACCTCCCCAAGTTTCAGACACTAGCGTCCATTTTGCTCTAGCATGTTCCCTTTGGTCTTCAATCTAGGAAATTGATCATCCCAGCACTGGGCTTGGCTAAACTAACCCCAGACTGAGACAACTGCTTTGGCCCAGATAATTACGTGCCTACCACTATAATTCAGGTTTGGTGTTTCATAACATTTTTTTTTTATGTTGAATTCTTCCAAGGGAGCGGAAGAAAGCAATGGGGAAATGAAGAAAGAAAATGCAAGCTTTGACATTGAGGTTTCTTTCTTGGTTGTACCATGAAGACCTGAGCAGAAGCACTCTACATTACAAGAGTAGTCTGTGGATCAGAAAACTCAAAAGTGCAGAATCCCTGTCCCCACCTAGACATCATGGTTAAGAACCTGCATTTTAACAGGACTCCCGGGTGTCTCATGTTGTATGTTTGTGTTGAAAATGGAGCCCTTTATTCCTCAATTGTCATCGGCCAACAGAGCACTGAGGGCAGTGAGGACGCTTGGGGATGCTTTCTGACCATTAGATTGGCTGACTCAACCCGATGCAACTCTTACATCACCAGCTGACAAATGAACCCTTTCTAAAACTTAGTTTCCATGATTGCCTCTAGATGCTGGTAAGAACTGCTGATAGGCAATTCATGTTTCATTTATCAAGGAATCATAAAATCATGGTTGCAAAGGGAAGAAATGATAGGCTTCAAAATCCAGCTGCTGGAATTCATTTCTCAGTGTGGGTGTGGTCAGAGCTGAGGCAAGAAGAAAGAGTTCTGGTCTTCAGTCAAGAGAGTTGGTTTTTATTCCTGGTGGACCACTAGCTAGCTGGGGGATTTGAGGCTAGTCAGTTCATTCCTTACTCTCTTGCATACTCCATCTATAAAAAGAAAGAAGAAAAACTAGACATGATGATGTTTAGAACCATACCCTATAAGCCAGGCATGGCAGTTCACTCAGGAGGCTGAGGCAGAAAGATCACTGCCTGGGCTGTGTAGTGAGACCATGTCTCTAAAAAATATAACCTACATAAAATTTCATAACTTGCCACTCACTCATGTTTTCTCTGTATCCTGTACCACTTATACTTTGCTCCAAAGTATTTCTCAACATCTCTAGCATATTACACACACACACACACACACACACACACACACACACACACACACACACACACGAAGTAGAATGAAGCCCCATGGGGACAGAGAATCTGGATTTTAGTCTTTGTGTATCTCTAAAAACTTGAATAGTTTTGTCTGTGACAGAGGAATCAGCCTTCTCTATCTCTGAAATTTCATCTGAGAACCGCTGAATATTTTTTAAAAAGGTTCCAGAATGTTCTAAATCCAATATTACTTTAGATTCATATTTCTTTTCTAATTCTCTAGCTGTATCCCATTCGTCACCACCACTTCCTCCCACGAAGTCTGTCTTCCCCTGAGGGCTTCCACAAAAGTGTGTATGCTGCATTTGCTTTAGGTCTGTCCTTTCACACTACTGATGATGATTTCAGTCTTCTACAGGCATAATATTCCCTTTCCTTATTTGTCATTCTCTGACAAATAAATACTCTTCATCACGGGTCCAATATTTAAACTGAATTTTTCTTCTAATCACCCCCCCCCAAATCCAAGGAAAGTGTGACAAGACATTCACGACAGAGAAATAAGAATTTCTTTTAAAAACATAAGATATGAAAGCTGCAGGCCTACAGCATGTTGACTCTTGTAGACTCTACATTTTTATATAATGTAAGCAAAAAATCAGAAGAATAGCTTGAGTCAAATGGTTACAACTGTGGAAATTCAGGAATGGCCAAAAAAGGGAAAATTCCACTGTAATAGTGTCATATGTTTTCCTCATCAGTTCCTCCTCCTGTCTAAGCCCTTGGCAAGTCCCTGGATCTTCTCTTTACACCCCCGAGCTACATTTCTGACTTTCCAGATTCCCTGACGGATTTTTGTCTTTCATTTAAAGAAATAACAAAGCCTTATAAAAAAAACTTATGCAGATGATCACTTGCCTGGAATGCATCTGCTAGTCAGGACTCACGTGAATGTGACAATTGCAAGCATGTGATATGTAGGCAACATGCTCAGACTCCCTTGACCTTGTAAGAAGCCATATGAAGCAACAAGGGTATACCTTGCTTACTCCTGGCCCCATGCTGTCCTGCATTCCAATTCACCCAGCCCATAGGCTGTTTCTTAGATGCTGTCACTACTACAACTAGCTGGGTCTGGAAGTCTTTGGGTGATGAGAGTCCTGGGGATCAAACCCAGGATCTTGCACATGCTAAGCATGCACTCTACCACTGAACTACACCCCCGTCCCCTGTTTGAAAGTCTTTGGGACCGGGAGCCAATCTCTCTGCTTCCATGGACTCTGTAACCACTTATATCCCATTACTTAAACTGATATATGCAGATGCAGCAACACTGGAGCTAGGAGAGTTGGCCAAGGGCCTCCAAGAACTCATATGCCACCACCTTCCCTCCCCCCTCCACTGCCCCACCTCTCTCTTTGACGTAGGGTCTCATATTGCTCTCTGTGACCTTGAACCCAGTGTTGAGATGCATGCTAGACATGCACTCTACTAACAGAGCTACATCCTCAACCTCCTTCTCCAAGCCCTGCTCTGTTTCCTCCTTTTTCTTAGTTTTTCTTTTCTGGCAGCTGAGCTTTGAGCAGTGAGTGCTCTGTTTTGTTCAGAATGAGAGTTGCCAACAAAAGGGGGTGCCCATTGCTCCTCCAACCTGGGGCTTTCTTTTTGTAGGCTTCTTCTACCCACTCACTGTTTCATATGAGAAGACGTTTAAATTCAAACCTCACGAAGTCAGAACTGAAACAATGTGCGTTTCACTTCTCTCTATCCATGTGTTCTTCTTTAAAAATGAGGCTGTGTGTGCATGACAAGCCTGGGGAGAGCGTCTCTGGGGTGCTGGGATGAAAGCCACAATGACACAGCTGGCCTTTTCATTAGAGACCTTTGGAGACAGAAAAGACCAGGAGAGGCTTGGAAAGAACCTAACCCAATTATGTCATTTTACGAATGAGAAAATCGAAGCCAAACAGAGTGACCTACCCAAAGTTAACATGGAGTACTAGAAGTCAAGGGTATCTATGTTCCTTGGGTGTATTTGGGCACAGTTACAATTGTATTCGCAAACTTGGACCTAGAACTTCCCAGAAAAGTCAGAGAGCCATGAAGTAAAAAATGCCAGGAACTGGTGGGTGGAGTCTCCATACCACCACTGATTTTGTTTTGAGACTAGATCTCCTATAGCCCAGGCTAACTTTGTATTTTCCATGTAGTCAAGGATGACCTTGAACTTCTGATCCTCCTGCCTCCATCTTCAAAGTACAGCTATTCACTAACATGCCTGGCTTGTAGAGTACTTGCTATTAACCTGGTGTTTTGTCATGTTTGTCAAGCATTCTACCAAGTGAGCTGCATCCATAGTACAACTGCACTATTTTTTGAAAAGAGGATGTTCTAGACCCAAGGTAGACTTCTTGATAGTCCTTTCATAAAAAAAAAAAGTCTGATGTGATTTCCCAAACAAGTCTACAAACTACTAAGGGTACTTGCATTCAACATCTGGCAACCTCATGAATTGAAGCAGTCATTCAATTTTGGAGGTGAACTACTTGAGAAATTTTTACTATGGAGGTTAAGGTTCTGGGGTCATCATCATTTAGAAGAAGTCACTTCTAAAAAGGCAGGAAGAAAGCATGATGTCGTTAGATGAAGATGTCAGGACATTCAAAGCAAGTTTACACTCACAATATGTGAACCAAAGAACAATCTGTGTGCTGAGAACTAATAGATTCTTTTCAACAAAGTTTAGAGTAACTTACTGACTAGGTGACTATAAAAACAGGGTGAAAAGACATTAGGAAAAAAATACTATTGGCAAGCAAGATAGAAGTACAGGCATTAAAAGGGGTTAACAAAGGCCATCTTCCCTCCCAACACACACCCTTCTCATACTGGAATATTGGGTGTCTTTGAGAATAACAGTCTTTCTCGGGGAGCTACTGTCCTGGAAACTTGATCATTCCCAAAGCCATCCTAAGCCAGAGTGGCTTTCAGGTTTTATCTTAAGAATTCAAAAAATGAAATCCATGGACTACAAAGGGTGAGTTTTAAAGGGAAGTTTATTATTTATTAATATGTACGAGCTTAAGAGAGAGAGAAAGCCATGCCATTTGAGTTAGTCATGGGGGTTAGGCATATTTTGGACAAGCAACTGCAAGGCAAAAAAGAGGTAGTGCTTCAGAGAAAGAGTAAGGAAGACCATAGTACCAGAAAAATATACTTAGGCTCTGTCTAGCACCTAAAAGAAAGAGATAGAAGAGAAGAAAAAGGGGAAATTGGGGCAGACCCAATAGAATCTTATAGTGTCTTGTAGTGACTATCTGGGGTTGGTGGGGTTCAGGGAAGGAAAAATATATTATCTCCTTCAAGGGATAATTATTCCTCCTATCTCTTTAGCATGGCTTATGTCTTCCTAGGAGTGGCCCCACCTTTTTAAGGGGTGTTCCTTGGTCAAATTTTTGATATATTCAACTGGATTAACTATTTCATGTTTTGGGTAGCTTGGAATGTTAGGCCTCTACCTAAGACATAGAAGTAGCTTTCCCTGATGAGCATTCACAGAGCACCTATCAAGACTACTGTAACACTTCCAACAGCCAGTCTTCAGGCCTGATGCCTTATCCATCCAGCCAAATGAAATTCATGTTCCCCCTTGAAGAGAATGGAAACATTTCACTCACTGGAGAAGGAAAGCCAGGTATAGAGGCACAGGCCTATAATTCCAGTACTTGGAGTTCAAAGACATTCTTGGTTACATAGCAAGCTTGATGTCAGTCAGCCTGGGCTACAGGAGACCATGTCTCAAAAACAAACAAAGATAAAAGAAAACTTAGGGATTCTGAGAAACAAAGAAAGAAAAGAAGGAAGGAAGGAAGAAAGAGAAAGAAAGAAAGAAAGAAAGAAAGAAAGAAAGAAAGAAAGAAAGAAAGGAAGGAAGGAAGAAAAAAGCAAGCAAGCAGAATGGATTTTCAAAGGATAGCCTCAAGTGTTTGGTCAGATTTGTATTAGATGGAGGCTACATTTTACAAAAATATAAAACAAGTTGCATTACCTACATGGTTGTGTGAAAGGTCAGTGCAGGGCCATCAAAATGTCTCAGTGGGTGAAGGACCTCATCATTAAGCCTATTGACCTGAGTTCTATCCCTGAGACCCACATGGTGGAAAGGAGAGAACCAACCCCTTCAAGTTGTCCTCTGACCTCCATACATGCTCTCTCTCTCTCTCTCTCTCTCTCTCTCTCTCTCTCTCTCTCTCTCTCTCTCTCTCTCTCACACACACACACACACACACATACTAAATGTAGGTTTTTTGGTCTGTTTGTTGTTTGTTACTTGTTTTTAGACAGTGCAGTATCTTCTCACAAGCAGGGAAAAAAAGTCAATCAAAAGAAATGAGCAATCCATGAATAATGATTTTCTAAAGGAGTGCTGTGAGGTCAGTTTATCAAAGAGGGGGAAGATGACCTAATTTCCACAGTCTAAAGGAAAACACACAATTAAAAGACAGTGCAAGAAAGCTTTCAAATTTCTGGGTGAGCTCAGCCTGGTGAGATACTTTCATCTGAGTTTCTCCGCGTCCTGTAGTCTGACAGACTAAGTATCAAAAATGTATTTCTCTGGTTACAAGTATGTAGTCCCTCAGTTACAAAATGTTTCCCTTTCTAGTAAAGTTTCTAATGTTTTATGTGCCTGTGTTCCTGTGCTTATTGGCATGTGGGTACAGGCATGCTTGTACCACAGCCCCATATGGAAATCAGAAGACAGCCTTGGGTACTGGTCCACCCTGCCCTTCTACTTTGTTTGAGAGAGGTCTCCTTGTTCTTTGCTGCATAAGATGACTGTAATGTTTTGAAAGAAAATGGCCTGCAAAGGAAGTGGCACTATTAGGAGGTGTGGCCTTGTTGGAGTAGGTGTGGTCTTGTTGGAGGAAGTGTGTCTCTGTGGGAGTGGGCTGTGAGGTCTCATTTATGCTCAAGCCATGCCCAGTGAGATAGACCATTTCCTGTTGCCTGAGCAAGATGTAGAATTCTAAGCTACCTCTCTAGCACCATGTCTGCCTGCGTGCCGCCATGTTCCTTGTCATGATGATAATGGACTGAACCTCTGAACTGTAAGCCAGCCCCCAATTAAATGCTTTCTTTATAAGTCATGGTCATGGTATCTCTTCACAGCAATAGAAACCCTGACTAAGACACTGACTCGAGCTTTCAGTGATTCTGTCTTCACTTTCCATCTTGCCATAGTTGCCTGTGGACACTACTACATCCAGTTTTACCTGGGTCCTCATTCTAACACAGCAAGCATTTCTTCCACTGAGCCATCTAGCTCCTTGCTCCCTATAGTGTCTTGTGGGCAGGTACAAAAAGTTTAGGATATCAAGAATGATCACTCTAAAGTAAGGAACCACAGGTATGAGCAATATAAATGGAAAATTCAGAACACGGACATATGAAAGGAAAGACTATGAAAAGCAGGCTTTTAATTGTTTACTTAATTTCCTTATAGTCTTCTCTAATCACAAGTATTCAGTTAGTTACACAGTGGAGGTTTAATTAGGACAGCAAGTTAATAAAGCTAAGGTCTGAAGGAAGTGAGAGTCATCAAAGCCTCTACAGAGAGTTCTTACCAATTCAAGCAAGAACAAAATGTGATATTTTCTATTGTATTATATGAGTGATGCAGAGAGAGAAACATCGCTACAGCTTTAGGGCCTTTGTTTTCTAATTCTGAAATGAGTAAAATGATGCCATATTCATTCCCAAAGCAGAAAGACAACATAATTGAATTGATTCTCACATTTTGGGAGGTTCTTTGGCATTCTTAGTTAAGAAAGACCACAGAAATGCAAACAGTTAAGAGGAAGGAAGGAGGAGAGCTGTGGCTGCCGGGCCACCATGGGTGAAGGAAGATTTTCTCAACACATTGCCAGAGTCCTAGGACTGAAAACAGAAGAAAGGCCTTCAAAATATACAATCTTTACTGCTTCTACCTTTATCCCCGTAGTATCCATGGTAGCATGGAATTGTGGGAATTGACACTTAACTTTATCCTAAATAGAAGATGCATGAATTCAGAATACTGACATTGTCATCTGTGGTAATCTGGACACAAAGGGGAATGAAAATCTCCCTGAGAACTCAAGCTTGGCTTAAATTTAAACATCTTTAAAGTTGTAGGAGGGGTGTGAGACCTTCATAACTAGAAAAAGGAAGCCCCAAAGCACATGTATTTTATTTTGGGGGACAGGGTCTCACTATGTAGCCCTGGCTGATCTGAAATTTATTATATAGACTGGGCTGGCCTTGAACTCAGATATCCATCTGTTTCTGCTTCTGAGTGCTAGGATTAAAAGTGTGGTCTGCCATGCCTGGTATATATATATATTTTAAAGACAGGGTTTCATGTGCTCCAGGCTGTCCTCAAACTCACTATGCAGTTAAGGATGACCTGTCCTCCTGCTCACACCTCCCCACTGATGAAATTACAGGCATGTCCCATAATACATGGGACCCAGAGCTTAGTGCCATGCCAGGCAAGCACTCTACCAACTGAGTTACATCCCCAGCCCATAAGTGACATTTCTTTCCACTCATTCTAATTTGTCTTTTAAACACAAATTCCTTGCAGTACACATACAAAGAGCCCTGCAAATAGCAGTGTGTGCATTCCTTTAAAGAATTAAAGCAAATTCATTTAAATTGAATTAAATCGGTGGCATTCGAACTGAAGCCCCAAACCTCATTGTCAGTCTGGACATGGTTGTCTTGCTCTCTGGAGTTCTTGGTTTTTATTTGCATGTGTTTCTGTCTAGCTTGTCACCACCACTGCTCCGGCTGGTCATGTCAGGAAGAGGAAACGACCGCATGGCCCCATATCGCTCCACAGTTGAGAAATGGCTGAGTCGGCTCTCAGGACAGGATCATGCTTCTACTACAAGTGGGCTAGTCAAGCCTGTGATCGCAACAGCCACAGGGCTGCTATTACGATTGCCAAGTTCAATGTTGCTTTTCTGTTTTCATTTCCTAGCCAAAGAAGTCAAACAGGTACAATTCTTGCCTGCCTAAGCCTTCCCTAGCAAATCTCTAGGGACTGTATGGACGAGCAGGCACTTTCGCTTTGTTTGGGGTAAAATACCAGCAAAGTCCACCAGAAAAGCATGGAAGAGGAGGGAAGGTTTCACTTCCTTTTTAACCTTTCTGGAGCAGCAAAAGCACAATTTGAAAATGCTGTCTCTGGGGGAGTAGAGTCACTTCCTGGCTGCCTTTGTCAAGAGAGCCCCTGCTGTCTGACATGTCTTCAAATAGAATCAAGAAGCACGGTTTATTACACCTTTCATGGGAACATTTAAATCATGTGGGATTTTTATTTAAAAACCCCTTCTCCAACATTTCAGGGACCCTTGTAGCCAAAAGGATGATGGAGCCTTAGCTAAAATGTACCTTTTCTGTAAGGTATTCAAACTGCTTAAGTGGCCCTAACATTCAGAAATCAAAAACCTAGCCAAAAACTGTGGCACATGCCTGTCATCCCAGTACTTGGGAGGTGGAGTCAAGAAGATCAGGAGTTCAAGGCCATCCTTGGCTATATATAGTGAGCTTGAGGCCAGCCTGGATTACATGAGACTTTGTGTCAAAAAACAAAAGCAAAGAAATAAAAAACTAAATTTTCATCATGGAGTATTCCTTGCACCAATACCATAGCTGGTACAAATGTATTACATTGGATTTTCCTTCCAAGATAGCTGGAGAAAGCCCTTGCAGTGGGTTCTTTGAGCTGCCATAAAGCCTGAGGCTAAGTAAGACAAACAGACACAGGCAGGCTTCCTCCCTAGAGAGGCTGCATCCGCATGCCACTTCCGCAATCACAGATTCACTTCCTAGTAGTTTTCCTGACAAGAGCTAAGCAATCCTTTAGTGTTCTGGCTGAAGGTTTGGCCTGCAGACATTATCTTTGGCCTAGATTGAACCATCATCCCAGAAACTGGGTGTGGACATAATGGACTCCAGGAACCTGGATAAAAACCACCATTTTTGGACAGCCCAGTCTACAAAATTTAGTGAAAGTGTTCTCTTGAACCTGACACTGTGGCACAAAGAACACTGTGAGCAACAAGCCAGGGCATCAAACCACTTCAGGAGTTCTCAAAGACCTCTGCTTCATGGCCGAACACTCCCCCAACATCCTGTTGAAGACATAATAATTGTAACATTATAAGGCTACCCCAGCTTCTACTATTACTATTGCAGAGAAACAAGTATTTCTAAATCTCTTCATTCATTTCTTCTATGTCTTCATGAGTAGTAGCTTTTGTTTTTCTACAAATAGCATTTTGCAGAATTATTTTAATGTAGAAATGATTGGGGGAGCATCTGATGGAAGAAAGATATTTGCTCACAAGAAAGAAAGTAAACAAAACGAAAGATAAATGCTACAAAAGGAGCTGCAGCAATAGGTCAGTTGGTAGAAGTATTTGCCTTAAAACACAAGGACAAGTTCAATGCCCCTCCAAATGAACAACAAACCAAACCCCTGTGTACATGGCACATGGTTGCAATCCCAGTGCTGGCAAGATAGAAAGAGATCTCTAGTTCCCACAGGCCATCCAGCATAAGTTACCTAACAAGGTCCAGGCAACTGAGAGCGAAGATGTCACCAAGACAGAGGTGGAAGCTGTTAAGGTGGCTCAAGTCCTAAAGCTACCTGTTTCCAACAAGAGCTGGATCCCCAGACCAGAACCTGCTTCTGGAAAGCCGTCCTCTGACCTCCGTACACACAGTGCGGCATGCATGTGCACACTCACATAAACAACCAAGCAAATACATCATACATACATACATACATACATGTAAATGTTTTTTAGAAGGTCGATGGATGGTGCCTAAGGAATGATACATAACATTGATTTCTGCCTACACACACACATATACATTCACATGCACTTGCATACACACATGCATTCACCCACATACACACACACACACACACACACACACACACACACACACACACACACACACATACACACACACCAAAGATGCAACAAACATTCAGAAGGTGGTGGGGGAGAAAGCCCATAAAATACTACTCAATAAATTTAAGAAAAGTTGGTAACACACTGTATCAGTGCTCAGATCTTCTAAGCATAATTTGGAATATGCACTGACAAAAATGAACCCCTACTTATGTCCATTACCTCTTCCTCTCTGATAAATCTACTGACCTCCTAGATGTTTTAAAGACACACCTTGGCTGTAATGCTGAGCTTCAGATAAGAAGGCAGTTTTGTAACCTGTTTTGTCACTGATGGTTAGGAACAAAGTGAGATGAATCAAATGGCGAAAAACCCAGCAGCCTAACATCAAATGAGCTGAGCACCGTGCAGGAAGTGTGTAGGTGAAACCCAAAATTTAGTTCAGAGATGCAAACTGTATGTGGCTGGCTGCTGTCAATGCTGCCTTCCTGAGAACAGTTGGGCCATTTGTTGTCTCCTACAGAAGACACAGAAATGAGCCACGTAGAGAACACACTTGTTCTCAGAAGCCATAGGTTTGAGGCTTGGTGAACTAGACAATGGTTTAACCACATTTGTGGATGGGCCAAACAGGGGACTTGTACTCTTGTTCTTTTCTAGAACTAGTCAACCCACTCAGTATTTTGGATTAATGTTTCTGAAATGTGAGAGAGGGCTGTGACTGTCAGTATGGCTCTGAGCAATGTATGCTCCAAGATTTATGGGCTCTGGGGTAGAACCAATAGCCTCTTAATAAGGCCAGGGCCACTCTGTGATTCATTTGCATGTTATTCACAGTGTCATAGTCCCTGCTTCATCAGCGTGTTTTGAAAGAATAAAGGTAACCTGTGGCCTACCCATCTTTCCTTGAATAAATACAAATAAATGAATGGCTAAACAATTAAAAATAAGGATACATAATGAGTCCATGTAAAACTTACCCTGTCTTTGTCTCTCTATATATGTATTTCTACATGTAGAACATTTAGATGTTTAGAAGTTGCTGGCTAATTGCCTCCATCATACTACTTTCTATCATTATCAATGATAAGGAATGAAAATTTGGAAACATTGTTTACAGGGATTACAAGGAAAGATAAGACATGATCTACCACCCTAGGGTCTCTTGCTTCTCACTGCCCTCTAAGAAGTTTGAAAATTTCAAATAAAATTTAGCAAGCTCTGGATCTCATTGTCATTTTGGACAATTTGCTAATGCTGTATGTGATAGAGGAACTCAGAATGCTGTTGTCTGTTGATGCCATTAACTTGCTTCATTGAGCTCTCTCTCTCTCTCTCTCTCTCTCTCTCTCTCTCTCTCTCTCTCTCTCTCTCTCTCTCCTTCCTTCCCCACTCCGATGTCTCTCTCCTTCCATAAAATCTTAGAATAGTTATCTTTTGGAATCGCTATGACAGAAACTCCCCAAAATCCCTTTTCAGGAGTTCTGGGGAGACTTAAGTCATCAGAGCTCAAGCACAGCCCCAGCTCCCAGGAATTTTCCTTTCCCAGCCTCCCCACCACCCACAGCCACACCAGTTACTCTGAACAGGCTTTCTCAGCAGTCAGGCGCTCTGCCTATCACCAGGCAAGAAGCCATTCTAGGGGAATAAGATGACAATAGACAGAAGACAAATCCTTCTCTGTACCAACATTTCTGTCAGCCCCATTGTTTTGAGAACAAGGCAACTTGGAGCTACGCATTCCCTGCATATCGGGAAGTCTGCAACCAGGGTTCTGGAATTGTTTCATTTTCCAAGGATGTGAACAAATTTAGAACGATGCTTTTTTTTTTTTTTCTTTTAGTGGGGAGGGAGGCTTCTTGTTTGGGATTTTTCTTGTTTCTTTCCCCCTTGCTAGAAGAAGAGCTAAGGCAAGCTTTCCTTTAGAAACTAAGTGGATAAGAACAATCTTTCAATGCAGAAACTACAGGTCCTAGATTTGATATTTGTATTTCTCCATTTAACACCTCATCAAGATCTTTGCCAGGTGTTCTTACACGTCGACTTTCTCTATGGGTTTCACATTAACAGACCTTATCGGAGAATGGGGAACAAGGGACGGGCCACTTGGGCAAACTAAATGTTTGTAGTGGTAAAACAATTTTGTGGGTAACACTAAAGGGAAATATCATTTGGTTAAAGAAATGCTTTGCCTTTAAGAGGAAGACAATCAAGTAATTGAGTAATTACTCAATTACTCAGGGACTCCTGTCCAGATCTAAATTGGACTAGTGCTTACTGAAGGTACAGAATTTCATATAATATCTCATCTTGTGTTAAATCTCTATTTTAGTGAACTAACTTGCTCTTAATCATCAACAGAGTAAGAAAAAAAAGTCCTAGACTCATACTCTAATTTCCCACTCCATTCTGGCTGTGTGTGTGTGTGACACCTGGAGATGTTTTATATTGTTTTTTTATTGTGCAAATAAAATGCTTGTATGTGTACAAGTGGAAATCTAATAAATATAACTAGCATGTATTAGCCATTTGACATTTGCTAGTCGCTAATGCTATACCTTTTATAATTAGAGCCTTGTTTAAAGAGCCAGAGAGAGATTACTAGAATAATGCTTTATAAGCAACAGTTTTGGAGGCACTGAGGCATGAAAAAGTGAACTCACTCATATTGTTACACAGAACATGTGAGAGCTGAGACCAACATTAACTCCCTTTGATTTTTTTCTTGCACATAGTGTAGTAGCCCAAATCCCCAAATGGTGCCTGTGATAGCTAATTTTGGGGTCACCTTGAATGCATCTGAAATCATCTAAGAGACACACTTCTGGGTGTGCTTGAGAGGGTGTGTTGAGAGAACCTTAACTGAAGAGTGAAGGGAAGTGTCATTCCTTGTAATGGGGTCCTGGACTGCATAAGACAGAGAGCTAGCCTAAGCAGCAGAACTCATCTCTCTCTGCTTACTGACTGTGGTGCAATGGGACTACCCACCTGGAGCTACTGCCACTGTGCTTTCTCTGCTGTGACAGACTGTACCCTCAGACCATGACAGAATAAAACAGTGCTTCCACCTTTAAGTTGCTTCTTGTTGGGAATTTCATCGCAGCAATGAGAAAAGTAACTAAAACGATGCCCAAGATCCCAATATCCTGTGGTTACAGCATGATTATTAGCCTATGTTTTCATGCTATATCTTATAGCAATGGTGAAGAGATTTTGTGAATGCATTTAAGGTCCTAAATTGACTTTAAGTGATCAAATGTGGATAGGCTTTAAAAGAGGGCTTAGGTTTGTTATCTGGGCATGGTGACATAGGCCTATTATTTCAGCACTTGGAAGGCTGAGGCAGGAAGACCGTGAGTTTGAGGCCAGCATGAATTACATGATCTTAGAAGAGGATGGACCTCAAACTTGCAAGTTAGAATGTAGTCTCAGATGACCTTTCACCTGCAGTCTTGTGGAACCCTGACCCAAGGATCCATTTCTAAAACCATAATGAATGAAAACTGTGAGATCATATACATGCTGCTTTAAGTCACTTAGTCTGTGATCATTGTTATGAAGTAATATATAATTTCATATAGTTGAGGCCAGATATGACCTCAACAGATAGTTTATAAAGGAATATCTGCAAATGGAAAAAGAAAAGACAAGCCATGTTGACACCATTAGTTACCAGGGACAACACTATTCTGCTCCCTGATTGGTCTGCCAGAAGAACTGAAATGAAAGGGCCTGACAACATGAAATACTGGGGAGAATACAGAGGAAACAGGCAGTTTCTTTAAAACTTACACAGTCAGCCATCCCATAATACAGCAATGCCAATCCTAGAAATTAATTCAAGAGGAAAAGAAAAACATACATCACAAAAAATTAAAAATTAGACAAAGAAGGGTGCACATGACAAAATGTTTCATGTAGGAAAGGAATGAGTAGGTATACATTGTTGTAGTTGTTTTCTTTGTTTGTTTGTTTGAAACAGGGTCGAACTCTGTAGCCCATGCTGGCCTAAAACACCCTGAGACCCTGCTGCCTCATCTTCGTAAGTGCTAGGATTACAGTTGTAAGCCACTACACCCAGATTTCATCGTAGCTTTTCTAAGGGGTCATTAAATGAAGGATTCGGGCTTGGAGAGATAGTTCAGCGATTAAGAGCACTTGCAGAGGACTCAGGTTTGGCTCTCAGAACCCACAGGGTAGCTCACAGCCATCTGTAACTTCAGATCCAGGGGATCAAATGCCCTCTTCTGACTTTGTGAGCACCAGGCACATACACAGTTCATAGACACACATGCTGGCAGAACACACATACACATAAAATAAAACAAATGTCTTTTAAATACAAAAAAAGAGAGAGAAAGATGCAGGTAGGTGAGATGCATTGGGTGAAGGCACTTGCTACTAAACCTTTCTATCCCTGGGACCCACAAAGTGGGAAGAGGGAACAAATTCTCCAAATTGTCCTGCGACCACCACACACACACACACACACACACACACACACACACACACACACACACTTCATGTGCATGCACATACACACTGAATAAATGTAATTTTTAAAAAGAGAAGAGGATGTACCCTTAAGCCGGTGGTTCTCAACCTTCCTAATACTGCGACCCTTTAATACAGTTCCTCATGTTGTGGTGACCCCCCCAACCATGAAATCATTTTGTTACTACTCCATCACTGTCATTTTGCTACTGTTATGAATTGCAATATAAGTATCTGATATGGAGGCTATCTAGTATGCAACCATCAAAGGGGTCCTAAGCCACAGGTTGCGAACCACTGCCTTGAGCTTTTTTATGGGACCCCCAAAATCTTCTTATTTTGATAGAGTAGATACCCAAAATTCATCCTTATTGTTTCTTATTCTGATTAGAAGCAAAGCTAGATGTCTGTTTCCTTGTTCTCTACCAGTCAGTCGGCAAAGGTTCAGTGATCAAATACTGGCCACCCACTCTGCTTTCACAAAGAGAAATCAAGCTAATCCACAAAGGGCACACTCTGGCAGTTCAGAAAACATGTTTTCAAACTTTATGTTCTGGTCTTCAAACTTTCCTGACACTCAGAGTTTAGGCTTTTGACCTTTGTGGGTGTTCGGTTGTTTGTTTCTTTTGCTTTGTTTTTACATTTCTCTCCAAATTTTTCTTTACCCCACTCAAGTAAAGTGCTCTGTTAAAAACTGTGTCATGCAACAAAGTAAGCATATTTAGCTCCATGTTAGTTCACTGCTGTGATTTTCACGTATCTACATGTTTCATGTTGTGCCTCTGTCCTCCTGAAAATTGCTTGGTCAGAAGGCTGCAACCATTTTCTGGAACTGACCAGACAGTGAATATCTTTTTGTTGTTTTGGTTTTGGTTTTTTCAAGACAGGGTTTCTCTGTGTAGCAGTCCTGGCTAGCTACAGGAACTCACTCTGTAGACCAGGCTGACCTTGTACTCAGATCTGCTTGCCTCTGCCTCCCAAGTGCTGGGATTAAAGGCGTGCACCACCCTGGCCCAATAAATACATTTTTAAAAATGTAAATAGCATTCTTACAAGAGACATTATCTGAGTCATCAAATTCATTATAAACTATTTTCCTCATTAGAACAAAAGTTTTGGTGGGAAAATAGAAGCAGGAATGTAGTCATACATTAAATTAGCAAAAAGTATACTTAGAGCAATCCGATTAAAAAATCAGGTCACGTTTTCAAAGAGAAGATCAACCTGAATTTTGCTTGTGAAACTGGTTCTGTGTACATTTTTCATTAACACAATAAATCCAATAATCTACAGTGTACTTCTTGGTTCTTACCAGTGAAGACTTAGATGGTGTCTTAACATTACTACAGAGTCCTTTCATTATTTGATTTAAACATCAGAGTTATGAAAAATGGCAGAATCCTTAGTTGTGATGGGTACCAATCAGCCAAGAATATTGAGCCAGAGGTGACTCAGGCACACTCAGATCTCTATCAACCTAAATTACTCGTGGGGAAACTCAAATGGCTGATTTTTCTGTGTACAAATTTATTGATTTAAACACATCCGTTATTCTTTGATGTAGCTGACCACTGATTACATCATTGTGTTAAAAAGCAGTCAAATCTAATTTTAAATGACATTAAAGATGGTAATGCTTGCATATTCTTAAACAAAGAAATCTCTTTGGCTATTGAGAAACATGGTGAGTGGCAACTTCATTTTTAACATCCCAGCAAGTAGGCACTAAACATAGTAATTTAGTATAGTATCATGCATATAGCAATATATGATTTTGTTATTTGTAAAAAACAAACATCAAGAGGAAGATGTTCATGAGTGTTCTAGAACAAGATAGAAAAATGTTCTCGTTATTGTGTGTTGTCCTAAGGGGCTGTCAGAGGATTAATTGGTGCTGGCCTCCACCATTTTTATGCCATTGTATCTATAGTGAAATATACTGATGACTAATGAAGAATTAGGAGTGTCCACTTGGGCGGTCTGGCAAGAATTCTGTTTAAAATAAATATGAGCTCTCTCAAGATATCTGCCATGAGGAATGTTCTTTTTAAAGCTCGTTGTTTGTTTAATTTAATGAGGGGGAGATAAAAACTGAGGAGTAGGGTCTATAAAGAGAAAGTACAAATATTAAGACTGGCAAATGGAAAAAGAAAGACAGGGAATGGACTGAGAAGCTAAGTTCAGTTTTCAAAGTGTCTTAGCAAAGGTCTCATTAAAAAGGATGAATGTTCACTGGACTATAATACCTTAGTTTAACTAAGACTCAACAGGAAATGAGTTAGTATATATCCTTATTATCTTTCAAACACAATTTTCTATCTTTTTCTATTCTTCTTTATACTAAAATGCTATTTGATCGTGTGTGTGTGTGTGTGTGTGTGTGTGTGTGTATGATTTGTACATGTGTATAGAGATCATATATGCATTCATTTTGAAGTGTAAAGTACTAAAAAGAATATATAAATAGGGCTGGGGAGATGGGTCTGTGCTCTGTTAGGTAAACAGCTTGATGCACAAATATGAGGGCATGAGTTTGATCTGCAACAGCCACATAAAGAAAAGCTGGGCAATGGTGTGTGTGTGTGTGTGTGTGTGTGTGAGTGTGTGAGTGTGTGTGTGTGTGTGTGTGTGTGTGTGTGTGTGTGTGACTGCATTGCTAGTACTGGAGAGGTGGAGACGGGAGGAACCCTGGGACTTGATAGCCAGAAAACTTTGCCTACTAGCAAGCTCTTAATTCAACAAAAGACCTTAGCTTAAAACTGAACATGGAAAGCAACTGAAGAAGACAACAACAGACACCTGCCTCTGGACTCCATATGTACTTGGACACACACACACACACACACACACACACACACACACACACACACGAATATATAACAATTTAAAAAAACCCACCATCAGTGGTAACCAATGACTTCTGTTTAAAGAAGTCTTATTAAGGAGTATTGTTTTCATTCTTACAATAAAAACTCCAAACTCTTCTATTGGAAGACTCAAATGAATTTAATCACTCAATTATCTTACTGGCAAGATTTGGAAATTCTAGTCTAGAAAAGTCATGGAAGGACCTAGCTTACCCATAGTCCCACATTTGCAATTAGTATAAGAAATCAGACTTCTAACTCATAGTACAGTTCCCAATGAGTAACAGAGTTTAGGTGACAGCAATGAACAATAAACAATATCTACCATTGGTCCTAAATGAGCTGCCACTGTCAGAACATTGGCTTCCTTGCAAAGTGAGACTTCAGCAGTGAAAAGAGTGCATGCACATTCAATTCTGTAGCAGTCTAATTATTGAGAGCAATTATAGACCTATCCCCCAGAGGTTCTGCCATCACTACCTTAATTTCCAGTGGTTCTTTACTTTTGCTAGTCAAATGAAAGTTTTAATTACAGTCAAGTTGCTCTTGGTACCAAAGATGGTACTGCTGGCTGACCTTCAGCAGGACAAGTGCTTTCAATTATTAGTCCAGGACACGGTAAGTGTTTACTCACACTGATTCAAACATTCAAACATTCAATACACACAAATGCTAAGTTTCTCTAGACAAAGATGGGCTGAGATTTTGACTATGGAATCAAACAGAATTCACAAGCTGATGTCAAACATCGAATCTTGCTTTTAGCTACATTAAGCACTAAACTGCCTGTCATATCATATTACAAGTGGAATACAGATAGTTTACCCTATGAAAAGTAGGTCTTTACCATAAAAGGATATGAGGGATATTGAATTAGGAAACCAAATCTATGCTGCATATACTTAGCATCTGATTAAAGATAGTATCTTTTGCTGTTGTTTAGTTTCTTTAAATACATTTTCTTTTAGAATACTTCTATATTTGCAGAGAAGTTGCAAGTAATGCTTGGTACTTCGTTCATCTCTTACCCAACCTTCCCCATTGTTAGCATCTTACAGCAGTGTGGTGCATTTGCCACAACTGAGAAACTAGCAATGGTAGATGATTATTAACAAACCGCCAGAATTTATTCCAATTTCTTCACTGTTTCCGTGAGATTTCCTCCTTCTGTTGCAGAGTCATTAGGATGCCACATCACATGTAGTCAGCCTATCTTCATAGTCTCCTCTGGTCTGTGACAGGTTTTTGTTGTTGATGATCATCTTTCTGTCTTTTTTCGTGACCTAGTTGGTTTTCAGAATTGTGGTCAGTATTTTATAAACAGCCTCTTAGTTTAGACTTGTCTAACACTTGCCACCTTCTCCTCCTCCTTCATCTTCTCCTCCTTCTTGGTATATATGCGTCCACGTGTGTGTGTGTGTGTGTGTGTGTGTGTGTGTGTGCGCGCACGCGCGTGCATTTGGAGACCAGCGATTGACATCAGGATGTCTTCTTCAATGGTTCTTCACCTAATTTTTTGAGACAGCACCTCTTATTGAATCTGGAGCTCATCAACTTGGCTGAACTGGCTGGTCAGTGAGTCCCAGATGTCTCCACCTCTCCAGTGATGGGGTTATAGGTGTATGCGGGGTTTGCCTGGTTCTTTGCTTGGGTGCTTAGTGGCTTATGCTTAACATTCCATGCACCTTACCAGTGGAGCCATCTCCCATTTCTTCGGGAGATAGGTGTTTGAAAGAGAGGACCAGACTTTCCTGTGAAAACGTATCAAAGAGTGCCTAACTTCTCTCCCTGGTAATGGTGCCTGTCATCATTTAGTTGAAGAGGTATATCCTAAGTTTCTTTACCATAGTTTTATTATTTTCCCATTCAATTTCCATAGTTAATTCTTTGGAGGTGAGATACTAAATCCAGTTCACTGGAGTGTGTATCAAGGGAATTAATCTTTCCATCCTAAGTGGAGAGTATTTACATACATTATTTGTCTACTCAGAGAGAAGACATTTCAGGGTGAGAAAAGAGAATTCTTGTCTACTTGGGCATTTTTATAATCAAAAGGAAATAACATTTTTGTATTCATGAGCATTGGCTAATTTTTTTACCTAGGCAATGTCATTTATTAGAATGCTGATTTTCATTAAATTGAGAAAAATTCTCTTGGTATTTTGGTTGCTTTTTTACATCATCTACTTGCACTTTTGGGGAATGACAGTTTATATTGTGTCAATGGAAATGTGAAGTCCTCAGAAGGAATTTGGAAGGGGTGAACAGCAGTCACCATTTTATAGTATCTTCATCATAGAAATCATGAAACCAACCCCAATTGCACAGAAAAGGTAAAATACAGTGAAACGATTTAGGTTGTGATGTGTTTTGAGTGTTTATTACCTTCATTTTCCATATAACATACCTGAGTTTTGTTTGTTTTTGTTTGTTTGTTTATTTTGAGATAAAGTCTCACTGAGCCCAGGCTGGCCTCAACCTTCTATTGAATCTGAGAATGACCTTGAATTTCTGATTGTCTTTAGTGCTGGGATAAAAGACAAGCACCAGTATGCACCGCTTATGTTGTGCTAGGGACTGAACCCAAGGCTTTGTGTACGCTAAGCAACCACTCTACCAACTGAGCTTTGCCCCCAGCCGTCATATAATGCAATTCATTGTAAGCTTACATCACTTGAGTTTTAACAGTGACTTATCTTTAATAACTAGTTCTTCTATTTCTAAAACCTTCTCAGTGCTTCTTGCCACTAACATGATTACTAGAAAATATCTTGATTCACATAAAACAATTAACAGTAGCTGTGACTGGAAAATGTTTTGGAGGTTAGAACTTGTCCTTTTTCCTGTAGTCTATTCTATACTGTTAGATTAATTTTAAATAAAAAAAAACATGAATTATTCTTAACATGACAATATTGAGGTTTAAAATGACTCATACTATCAATAGCATGAGGGGAAGGGATATTAAAATGTATATTTGTTTTTGCATTTATTAGAAGCTAAACAAGAGACTAATAAAAAGTATTACCCAGGGAAAGCAAGGAATGCCAATAAATGAGAAGTCCATAGTGCTTTGCTTTTCAAGATGTTGCTAAGCAAAATGCATTCTGCTCAGCTTGAAGTGTCTCAGTCATTGGAGCAGTAAGTTTTGCACAAGAGAAAGAATTGATCCATGAAGAGTTGATTTGTAAGAGTTTATCCTGAAGGTAGGGTTTAGACGTGTTTATGGGATAAAGAAATAGAATGGTCTGAGATGCAGGAAATGGTGATTTGAGGCTGAGGAAAGTGGAGTAATTGGTGGTCTGCTTATGTGGAATCAGAAGACGTATGTGCAGAAAATGGGACTGTTGCTAGGACATGAGGGTGTAGTTTTCAGTCCTCTGCCCTCCAAAGGTCACTTGCCATGGGAAATGAAACATTGGTGTTAGCTGGTTTGAGATAGACACAAAGTAACCTCCATGTTCTTGAAAAACAGCATGGACCTTAGGCACTGGAGAGAGCACAGAGCAGAGGTGTTAGCCAAGGCAAGGCTAAGGGGTGCATGTGGCTTAACTACCTGACTCCTAAACTGGGTGAAAGGAAGCACGTGACTAAAAGTGAGTAAGGCTGAAGCATTCGCTCGAGACCCCCCCTTGCCGTCAGGGCCATCCACGTGCACTTTCAAAATTGAAAGTACTTTGAAAAGTTCAGGGCTGGGCCAAAGCTGAAGAGCAGAGCACATGTACTGATCCTGAAACTTCACTTTCCATCTCCACCTCTGCGAGAACAAAACAAGTGGCTATTTCTGGAACAGGGACCAGAGAGGAAGGCTTCTGCTCTGTCTTGGAAAATCAATTGTGCCTTATATTCTCTGCATTATTTATTATTACATATTAGAGATTTTGAGACTAAGTCTCATCGAAATAGCTGGCTTTTTCCTGGTTTCCATAATAAATCCTTAATCAAAAATGTCTTTAAACTGAGCTGGGGGTGGGGAGGTGACTCATTGTCAAGATACGTAGCTATGTTAGCCCTGGCCCCAGGATGTAGATAATATAGGGCACAATTGTCATGAGCAAACACCAGCACTTGGATGAAGACATTTTTTCCAGGGAGAAAATGGAACAGGGCCAGCCATCCTTGAAGCTCTCAACCTTTTTATTCCCCTCCTACCCTTGGGCTGGGAAAGTGTGCTTGACCAGGAGAACAGGTGGTGTTTGCTTAAGGCTTACCGAAATGTTTACACTTGACAGAAGTCAAGCTTGCAGTTCTGAAGGAACTTCTTGATTCTCCGAAACAAGAGCCTTCTTCCTGTGTTTCAGCAGCAGAAATGGCCTCACTGTAGGCCGCATCCAGCTGTTCACATTTTCGTCACAAAGCAAAAACCCTTATCCAGCAGGGACCTGAAAGGCTCTGCTTTTGTCTACCCTTATCACTGCAGGCCCTTGGGGTAGTCATGACATGCAAATTCTCTACCAGATCATGGAAGCTGAGTACGATTTGTGGTTATGGAAATAAATGTTAAAGATCTAGAGTGAGCTGAATGGGAATGTGATTTACACATACACATTTTGGTTTTGATGTTTTTGGTTTCATTTTGGTTCCCCTCTCTGTCTCTGTCTCTGTCTCTGTCTCTCTGTCTCTGTCTGTCTGTCTTTTGAGACAAGATCTAGCTAACCAGACTAAACTAGTCGTGAACTCCCTATTTTAGCTCAAGCTGGCCATAAACTTGGCAGTCATCCTCCTGCTGCCCAAGTGCTGGGATTATCACTCTGCCATGGTTCAATCAAAGCGATGGTCCCAATCTCCTCCTCTATTGAAACATTCCATCTTGCAGGGAAGCTTCTTAAACCAGAAGGCAAACAATTTCAAATAGCTTAAGGAAGTCCAGGAAACTGACCAGATTCACTAGGCCCCTCCCTCTCAAGAGTAAACAATCAAGACCTCGGAGAGTCACTCCCATACAAACCAAACTGCACAGAAGACTCAAGCAGACCAGCTGCCTGGAAGAGAGACCAGCTGAACCCCATGGAAAGGACACTCTCCAATCTATTGAGCTTCCTGGAGGCTGCACAGTTCTCCAGGTTCCCAGCTCTTGTGAGCTGTTACTGGTGCTGGGGTGGGCTTTGGTGACAATAAAACTCATTGGTTCACCAAGTTGGACTGCGGTGGTATCTGTACTTTTGTCTATTGTGGGCTCTCTATCTGGACTGAGTAGGTACATTTGTAGCTTCTCCCCAGGAAAAGTCTTGTTGCACAAAAGATAGAAATGCACCTTTAGAGGGAACATCATAGAAATTCTTGATTCTCACAAGAATCTTCAATAATAATAACTATCTGTTACATTTTAAAAGAAGGACAGACTTGAATCTCAGATCTCCTTACAGGATTACAAAGGGGCAAATGGTGGGCTTGAAATGAAGAGCTCTTGTGGAAGCCACTTAAACAAGTGAGCAAATTTATCACCAGAAAATTGGACAAGCTGATATCCTATGCCTCCTGGTGTGAGGTATGAAGGAGGACACATCTCCCTTACTGTGCTTCCTACCCACAATTACCTCACTCTGGTTATAAAAACACATTGGCAAATCCAAAGTGGTAGGACTTCTAACAGCCATTTGATTCACATTTAAAAAAAAAAAAACAACCCTGCCGGGCGGTGGTGGCACACACCTTTAATCCCAGCACTTGGGAGGCAGAGGCAGGCGGATCTCTGTGAGTTTGAAGCCAGCCTGGTCTACAGAGCGAGATCCAGGAAAGGTGCAAAGCTACACAGAGAAACCCTGTCTCGAAAAACCAAAAACCAACCAACCAAACAAACACCAAACAACTCTAAATGTCTTAAAAACCAAACAACAGCTAAGAGATTATTGCAGATTAAGAGGCTGTAATGACTAAATGCAGGACGTGATTCCACACTGGATCTCAGATGAGGAGGAAGAAAAGTGTTATGGAGGACAATAGAAGTGGCCAAGTTGAAAGATGGACTTTACATCAGATATTCCTATCATTGTACTGGTGTTACAAATACCTGCATTTGGTCACTGCACTGCAGTATGTGAGAGAACGTCCTTCTCAGGACATAGACTGTGATGCTGTAAAAGAATTCAAGGGAAAAAGAGGAGAGAAAAAAAACGTGATAAAAATGTATTAAAGTGTTTGTCATCAGCAATTGGGGTTGAAGGGTGTAGTGCATTCTTTCGAATATTAGAAATTCTCAATTTTTAAAAAACATTTGTATGTGAATGTATGTTTTGCCTGCATACATATCTGACAAATGGATGGAACAAGAACAGAGAAATTAGAGACTAGCATGTGATGAGAGATGATATGGACTAAGAAAGTAGGGTGTGGTCAGTGTTGTCAAAAGCCAACAAGAGGCCAAGCAAGGGGAGAAATCACGGTGTTTATTTGAGAACGAAGAAGGTTGCAATTAAAGGCCGTATATTGAGCGTCTGTGATATACTTATTTCTGTCAACACTCTCAGCAACCCCATGTGTTATGGCCACCTTTCCTATACTTCGCAGAGGAGAAAAGTCAATCTCTTGGCAGTAGTGATGTTCACACAAAGAAGATGACAAGGAATAAGCAAGAAGTTTAGAGGGGGTGTTACAGGAAAGCCTATCATTTTATCTTCTAGTAGTTGAAAGTTTGGCTGAAAATTGGAAAATAAGTGACTGGATTCTGGACTAGGGTATGAAGTGGAAAGAGTTGGTTCAAATTCAGTGTGAAGTGACTGATTAGGAATCTAAGCCAGATGGAAAAGAAAAAGAGATGAAGCTGTGACAAGGGTAAAGGCTGGGAAATGGGAGTCCTAACAAACGTGGCTGTGACTCACACTATAAACATTTACATCACAGATCAGCATGTGCATACAACACACACACACACACACACACACACACAGAGAGAGAGAGAGAGAGAGAGAGAGAGAGAGAGAGAGAGAGAGAGAGAGGAGAGAGAGAGAGAGAGAGAGAGAGAGAGAGAGAGAGAGAGAGAGAGAGAGAGACATCTACTCTCTCATACATAAATAATTCAGGGAAATTTGATTCAATAGTTCCTATGGTTCCTAGGAGCAGAATCTGGTAAGTCCTGTTCTATTTCTTTGTAGTGATTTGTTTTTGTTGTTTGTTTTGTTTAATATCTTGTTTTTAATGCTGATAAGAATGAACTCAATTTGCCTCCCTGTGACCAAGCCTATAGCACAGAAGTCAGGGACTTGAGGTTAAAATGACAGTTAGCTGGCCAGTTCGGCAGCTTCCTTCAGCTAGGTGTGGGCCCCTCACATTTCTGCTTCACCTGGTCCTGTGCCTTAGAGCACTAATTCACCCTCAAACCCTACTGGCTCTTACCTGGACACACCTGTGATGTAAGGATTGGAAGCAAGTCATAACTGGCCTTGGCCAAGCAAAATGCCTAAGAAATTCTAGATGTACAATGATGGCGGTGTTCTCAGGTGTCAGCTTCCAGGAGAGATGGGAAAAAGATAAATTCCAGCTGTCAAAAATTTGTTTGTGTCTGTGTGTGTTTGGGAAAGGGTGCCCACAGATGTCAGAGTGGGGCATTGGATCCCTTGAAGCTGAACTTTCAAGCAGTTGTGAGCCTCTGTACATGGGTGCCAGGAACCAAACTCCAACTCTATGAAAGAACAGCAAGTGCTCTTTACTGATCCGTTACTTCTACAGTCCCCTGTGTGCGTTTTTGGAGACAAAGTCTCATTATGTAGCCCAGGCTGACCTTAAACTCCCCATACTTCTGTGGGGCACATGGCTCCTAATGTCTTCCTTTGACCTTGCATTTTTCCAATCTGAAGAATTCATTGATTGAAACACGCACGGGCTGCAGACCTAAATTGACTTGCTTTTTGATCACCATCTCTCTACTGGGAAAGTTCATGGCCTGCTTCAGAGAACAACTCCCCAGAGAATGAAGGTTCAGAACAGTAGTTGCCTTTGTTGATTCGGTGTGGCTTCATCTTGTTCCATTTTGTCTTCTTCATACTGGGTCTCTCTATACATAGCACAGCTGGGCTTTGAATTCAAAGTCTTCCTGCCTCCTCTTCCCAAAACTGTGCCCATTCTTGATATATGTATGTATTCTTGCAAGTCAGTTATAACAGAGAACACATAGAAAGTCAATGGAACATTAGAGAAATACTTGAGGCACACACATGGGGCTTAAAGCAATTATGTTTATGCACACAAGTTCACAAAGTTCTCACCTTTGAATTCAAGTTAACAACAATTGTTGAGATCATATGTTCAGGTTAGGTATTACAGCTGTTCCTGCACAAACTCGAGTTCCCATTTTTTACTTTCCTTCATTTATTCTAGTTTAAGTTGGCCTTAATTTAGGTAAGCCTGGGCGCTTCACCATTTTTCTTCACCCAATCCTGCATCAGAAACCCTGTAACTCACTCTCACTTTTAAGGAAACCTTACTTGGAAAGGTTTATTTATGAAGGCATGCATCTACTTCTCTCCCAGATGGTATTTTTCCCATCTTTGGTGATATTTTAATTTACTATAATGGTACAATTGTCTTCTATGACACCTGTGTCATTCATGTCTGTAGTTACAGGCAACAGAAAATCTTTGACATTCTTTCTATTCCATTCCCTTTGTCTCCACTAAATGACAGTTCCTACAAGTTTTTCTCTATTAGCTCTTAAATGATGGAGTCATCTGTCAACTAAAGTGGGTTATGGTTTAGATGTGAAATGGTTCACACAAGGTTGTGCTTGGACATTTGCTTCCCAGCTGATAACTCTGTTTTAGGAAGTTATAGGGCCTTTAGGAGGTACAGTTGAGCTGGAGGAAGTGGTTTGCTGAGGTCCAGGCTTTGAAAGTTATAGTTGGGGCCTTCATATAGTCCAATTCGTTTGCTTCTAGATTCTGCCAAGATATAGCAAGCAGTAGCTTCATACTCCTGCCACCACAGTCCTTCACTGTCATGCCTCTCCCACCATGATGGACAGTCTCCCTTTAAACCATGAGCCAAAATAAGCCTTTCCTCCCTCGAGTTGATTTTAATTGAGTATTTTGTCACATAATGGGGAAAGTAACTAATACAATGTGAAAAAACTCTCAATTTCTGCCTGTCCTTCCACAGACCCACTTATTGAATCTTAACTAGCTCCCAATAGTGATCTTAACTAGCCATCACGATGTGATGACTTGACTCACCTATTAGGATTTATAGTGGGTTGAATAGCAGCCCCCACCAAATGTCCGAAACCCCTGGAAGTCATGAATATGAAATTATTGGAACAGGGGGTTTTGCAGATGTAGTTAAGTATTTGGAGATGAGATCATTCTGCATGACCTAGGTGGACCCTCAATCCAACAGAGTGCCCATATAAGAAATGGGAGAAGGCAGAGAAAACTGAAAAGACAAATACAAGTGTTGAAAATACGCAATTACAGTTGAAGAATGGCTAGAGCCATCTGGAACTGAAAGACGCAATGAAACCTTCTCCCTTAGACCCTTTGAAAAGAGTGTGGCACAGCTATACCTTAATGGCAAGCTTTTTTGCCTCCAGGACTGACTGGAAGAATGGACATTTCCATTGTTGTCTTCATTTGATGTTTTCTTTTATTTTGTTTTTTGAGACTGGTTCCCTGTCCTACAGGGTGGCCTTGAACTTGCTGTGTAGCTGAGGATAATCTTGAACTTTGGAAGCTCCTGATTCTATCTCCAAAGTGCTGGAATTACATGTGAGCACTCTCACACCTGGCCTATGCCATCCTGGGGGATCAAAGGCAGAGCTTTGTGCATGCTAGATGAGTACTCTACTTCCAACCCTATTTCTGTGGTTTTAGCGTCTGAAGATTGTGACTATTTGTTGTAGCAGATTCAGGAGCCTGATACATTATTGAAGACCAGCTTTTGGAGACCCAATGGACAGCAAGCCTTAGAGACTCCCCCCGACACACACACAAAATGATGTAATCTTAAACATTCAAAACTATTGCTTTTCTGTTCATATCAGTCTCAAATTGGTAGCAAATGGACGCAAAAAAATGTTTAGAATTTAGAGATACTCCAAGCTCACATAGCCACTAAGAAATCCCAATCAAAGTAAAATTTATTACCTCCTTGTGCCAGCTTTCTGTAACAAGGTGATCTTAATCGGCTTTTGGGATGACAAGTATGGACTGTTTCTTCTTGCCCAACCTTCCTTATGCCTACATAGCAGACAGGAGCTACAAGCTGCTTCATGAGGACTCTGAATTCACCTCTGATATCTCCCAATTGCCTAAGGGTGATTTTCAAACTCCTTCAGCAGGTGTTGTCGATGTTCCCAATCCAGTTCCAATTCATCTCCTAGCCCAGCATCTTACTGAACAAAACAGGAACTGAGGGAATAGTTGAATGTTCACACACATGACTTACATTTTAGGGGACTGACTTCACTCATGTAGGGTCTGGCTCTTACATCGGCCCAGTACCAGACCCAGGATTTCTTTGTGTTCTCAACAGCTAGTAGAGTCCAGCACACGGTGGGTGCTCAATAGACATTTGTGAAGAAAAGAATAACTCTTTCTGACCTCCAAGCAAGCCAGTATTTTAAATAGGAGCAAACACATGGCATCTGACATTTTACATGTGTGTGTGTGTGTGTGTGTGTATCTTATGAAATAGTTTTGTTTCTAAATTGAGAAAACACTATCAGAAAGACTGTGTAGGCAAAGCTATCAGCTACTTACAGAGCTGAATGTGGTAATGAGGAAAAGCATAATTTCCTGTGGTTTGACAAGAATGGGACAGGAATAGTTCCTGCTGCTTTGAATAGATTATGAACATAACTTGACCCTCTCATTGATACTTGAAGCTGTGGAATCCTACTAAATAAATATGGCCCTATCCCTTAGCCAATCAGGTACTGTACTTACAGAGAGCTTTGAGCACCCATGTGCTTGCTAAATTCCCTGAGAGTTTTCAAAATTCGAACCTTTCTTCCTTTCTTTCTTTCTTTCTTTCTTTCTTTCTTTCTTTCTTTCTTTCTTTCTTTCTTTCTTTCTTTCAGAAGAGTCTTGCTATGCAGCCTTTGCTTGTCTGGAACTTGATGTACATAGACCAGGCTGGCCTAAACTTTGTGGTAGTCTTCCTAGCTCTAGCTCCAGAGTTATAGACATGTACTACTACCTTCCCTGGTTTCCAATGAACATTTCTGTTTCCAACAATCTTACAGTCAAGTTTGAGACGTGAGATTAACAGAGGAAGAATTTAGCAATAAGAAGTATTTGTCTGGGAAATTCAACATTGTGTGTGTGTGTGTGTGTGTGTGTGTGTGTGTGTGTGTGTGTGTGTGTGCTGTATGGGTGTGGAGAGGGTGTCTTCATTCATTTTGGCCTGTGCAGACACCAGAAATTGATAGACTATGTCTTCCTCAATGACTTCTCCACCACCTTATCTTTTGAGACAGGGTCTCTCACTAAACCTTTCTTGCTGTTTTGCTGTTTTGACTAGGCTGGCTAGCCTCCAGGATTTGCTGCCATATGTTTATTTGTGTGTTTGTTTAGAGCACAAAAATAAAGATCAGAGGACAACTTGCAGGAGTTATTTCCTTCTACTGTATGTGGTTGGGGGATTGAATGCGTATTGACAGTTTTGGTGGCAGGCACCTTTACCTCACCCTTTCCCCCATTATTGAGGCCATCTCATCAGCCTATTTATTTATTTACTTATTTAAGATAGAGTCTCATGTATCTCAGGCTGGCTTCAAACTCACTATATAGGTAAGAATGGCCCTGAAACTCTGATCCTCCTGCCTCAACCTCCTGAACCATGGGATTTAGACATTCAAGGGAACAACGTCTTTGCATTCTCCATTCAGACAAAAAACGGCGTCTTCCAATTAATGGAAGACATACAAGGAAAGGGACTATGCATGGCTTTTACTTATGACTATATGTCTGTGGCAAATAAAACACTCAACATGCAATAGACAATCAATAAACATTGGTAGAGAGTAGACTAGTGATCCATCACTCTGGCTTAATGTGGAGCCTGTGTCACTAGCTGTAAGTACAGATTCAAATCAGCTTAACCAAGGGCAGTGGCAAGGTAGTATTCAAAGCTCTCTAAATATATCCTTTCAAAAGATTTTTCAAAAGTCCAACCATGGTGATGTTTCTAATATCAACTCTGGGGAGGCTGAAGCAGAGAGATTCTGAGTGATGGGCTAGCCTGAGCTGCATACTGAGACCCTGTCTCAAAATAAAACAAAATACTGCAGAGGAGACGCTGGAGCTTACCAGCTCAGCCTGGAGCAGCAAATTTAGGAAAAGATGAGAAATGACAGAGTTTCAAGGGAGATTAAACACTTATGACCACTATTTAAGTAATAGTGGGGAATATAAAAGAAACTGTGACTACTAGAGAAATTGGTGAAGAGACATATAAATAAACAAAATGGAATATTCCAATGTTCTTTGTCTGGCAACTTAAAGGATTTAGAGTTGGCAGAAACAAATAATTGATCCTATGTTGAGGGAGAGAGAGAGAGAGAGAGAGAGAGAGAGAGAGAGAGAGAGAGAGAGAGAGAGAGAGAGAGAGAGAAATACAAGAAAAATTTTGTACAACTATCTCTTTAAATGTACAGGATATTCAGAGAGAGGAGCCTACATATATTTTTGGTATTTAAAATGACCTTAGGTTTCTTACACTCTGAAAGAAGTTGATTTGTAAGAAACTTAGAATTTCTTAAGCTAAATGTCATCGTTATTTTTCTCCAACCATCTCTCTCTCTCTCTCTCTCTCTCTCTCTCTCTCTCTCTCTCTCTCTCTCTCTCTCTCTCTCTTCTCTCTCTCGGGCTGACAAAGTATTGTTGTAGATAATTTCTGATTATTTTCTTTAAATTAAACTTGACATTTCCCCTTTTCATAAAAAAGCACACACATATATAATAGTGTTGTCTAGAACACTAGTCACATGTTCAAAAGTACTCCCAAGTAAGTACATTACATGAAGTCTCCATCAATTAAGGGGCAAAGCTCTAGCTAAACAGCAAAGCTCTAATATGTTTCAGTTACCATGCAAGATATTTAGACACAGAAGAATACACAATATACACCCAATAAAACTAGCATGCACAGCTCTGTCCACAGGATTGAGGATAGCAAGACCCAGACAACGTGCCTAGAGAGACAGAAGGCTATACAAGTGCCTAAGGAAAATATAAACAGATGAATGCAAGTCTCAATTCTTTCTACATCTCTGTCTTAAGTTTGCAGTTGTCCCCTTTTTTCACTCCATGCAAATGAAATACAGATGAATCCCCAAACGGTGTGTTTCTTTCTCTTAGATTACAATGTAATCTATAAATAAATTTTGAAAACATAATATAAAAGTGAGCATGGTGGAATAAAGGAGAAAAAGGGTATTTTGTGTTTCTTATTTTCATGCTAGGCCCATGAGGGCTGCTATGGAAAATGAAGCATTTGGTGCTCTCTGTATTACTGAATAATGTTTTAAATGTACATGTTTGAGCTAAGAAAGATGCACAATTTTTTTAAATTTATTTTTTGGCTGTAACACGGTTTCCAAAATGTAATATTCTTTCTAGGAAGCATGAATAGCACTCATACTTTTAGAAATATATATATTAAAAAAAAAGAAACAAACTTCTTTTTGTGTCTTGAGGAATTATGCTTCTCTGGGGGAAATAAACAGATTCTTCCCATGCATGTATAGGCAACAAAACCTAACTGTGATGCTGAGGGCTGGAAGAAGCCTGGTAAAGCTGAGAGGCTCTGTGCACATGGGACTGTTTGTCTGCCCACATGACTTCTACTTCCACGCTCACTCAGTCCTTTCGCGCACACCACCCGAAGTGTGTAGTTCTTCGGAGAACTAGCTTTAGAAGTCCATCCACTAGAAGACTGGAATTGGCATAGCTAAAAGAATTGAAAATTTAGTGAGCTTTGAGAATAGCTCCAATCCAAGGGTCTTTCAGCCAGCCTCTCATTTTCTCTAGTTCTGTTGTATTCATCTCAGTTGATTCAAAGTTTACAGAACTGCAAAACTCTGTGACTAGTTTTTATTTTATTTATTTTATTTTATACACAGAGGTTTTGCACTATTGGCCAAACTGGCCTGAAACTTTCGTTGATCCTTATCTCTTATCCTCCCAAGTCCTGGGATTATAAGCATGCACCGCTAGGTCCAGTTTGCCTGCAGTTTACATAAGCTCCTTTGGCCTGATTCCTTCTGGGAGGAGACCGACCAGTCAAAGATGTGGTAGCAAGGGTCTCTAGTTGAAATGTTCTCTCTCTCTCTCTCTCTCTCTCTCTCTCTCTCTCTCTCTCTCTCTCTCTCTCTCTCTCATACTAATGATAAATTTAGTGTCTCCTTCAACATCTCTGAAAATACTGGCAACCTGAAGTGCTCAGATAGCAAGAACATAAATTCCCATACTGATTCTTAAGCACCTCCAGTCCTACTGAAAGATTCTCTCTTCAGAAGAATACAGAATGCGTGATCAAAGAAAGAGTTTAAAAATAATAATAGTAATAATAAACAGCACCCCCCCACACACACACACACCACCACGACCATCACAACAACAACAGAACAGCAGCCGAGTACCCTTTTCTATCCCTCTGTAGCATTTTACTTGAATTCCAATATCAGTTGATATGGGCAGATGTTTCTGACTTTGCACCCATTTCTCACACCAGGAGCTAGCATTTAGTCATTTCTAAATTTCTTTCATTGTCATTATTTTGAGACAGGGTCCCTTGTATCCCAGTCTAGCCTCAAACCTGCTATGTAGCTGAGGGTGACTTGAACTTCTCATCCTCCTGCCTCCAGCATGCTAGGTTTATGCGGTTCTAGGAATCAAACCCCATGCTTCGTGCATGTTAGGCAATCACTCTACCGATTTAGCTATATCCCCAGCTCTAGATTTCTAATTCTGCCTTCTGTCTAATTCTACCCACTACGTTTTTGGCTTGGTCTTCCTGGGACAGGACGGGTGCCTTTTCCATCACTGACCTTTCTAAATTATTCCTCTCCCTTCCTTTTTAAAACGGAGGAACCCTGGAATTGTGTGAATGAAAAACAAAACAAAACAAAACCCAGCCTTTCATCTTGCATTGTTTAGAAAATGCACACAACAAAAACTTGCATGGTTCTGGCTTCTCTTTGTGGTTTGAACATTTGCATTGAGCCTATACCCTGCCTTGTAGGTGAGTAAAGAATGTCAAGGCCAGAGGACTGCCACCCCCAGAACCTTTGTGCTGGCTCCTTCTGTCTCCTCTCCGCAGGATGAACAAACTGTGGCCCAACACATCCACCCATCCTACCCTTGACAGGCAGATAAAGGCCTGTTCACTGATGGTCTCCTCGATTGTCTAAACCACAGGCCGGTGGTTTCATGTACATTTCTCAAAGGAAGTGTTGAGCAAAGGAAATCAACTGGGTTTAGTAATGCACAACACCCCCCACCCCGCCCCCACGGCAAGCCGGTATTTTCACAAGCTAGTTTTAAGGAGAGAGCTCACTCTGGACATTTATCTTGTATATACTTTATCCTTGCTGAGATAGTGGGTGAGCTACTGATCTTAAATGCTGCTGTATTTGGCTTAATAAACCTGCCCCCTTCATAAAGAACAGCGCAATCCATCAAGGAGCTTCAGGCACGTTCATTTTACTGTTAGAAAATTGATAGCTTATTTTTCTTCTTGCTATATGTTGTGGCCTGGTCAAAACAAGGTCTTCGCTTTTACCCACCGACTAAAATATGTAGCTCAGATGACTGGAGACCAGGGAGGACTCTAGTAAAGACCTTCAGGTCAGCCGATGGTTATCTGCTGGTTTTAAACTTGGCCCGGATTTCACCCGTCCCGCATTTGTCCTCTAAGCCCAAACATTCCTTATTAGGATTTCACCAAGTTCAAGTCACTCTTTAATGATAAATGCATTTACTTTTATAAAGCTGGTTTTAAATAGAGCTTCAACTGCAAACCAGCCATTATATGAGGACACATTCTAAATTCCTTTCTGAAGCATATACTGTTATTTTTACCTCACAGGATTGCCCTAAATTCGACTTGTTGGATATTAACTAGGTAATTGGTCAGCCAATTTAATTTTGATATCGAAAGCCAATGTGCGGAGCCATCACCTTTTATTTACTTGAGTGATATGCAATAAATTCAATATTGACTTATTAAAACCCATAAAAGGCTCAAAGTGCATGTAAGCTTCCCAGGCTGGCCATCCTTCCCTTTCATTCCACAGTCCCCATCTTCCAGCAGTGGAGGGGGCCCCCCCCCGATTGCAAATATTCTCATTAAATGTTTCATGTAACCCACGAGGAACTCACAATCAGCTTAAGCTGACCCCCCAGGTATTTCACGTACCCCAGTGCTGTGATGTCAAGGCTGTTGATGTTTGTCCCAGTGACCAAGAGGCATGCACTTTTGTAAACGTTTTAGCACCCATTCAACGACTCCTTCCAGACACCAAACGGACACACCAGCCAGGTTTTAAAACTTTATTTGCATATTAAAAAAATTGTGCATTCCAATAATTAAAATCATTTGAACAAAAAAATGGCACTCTGATTAAACTGCATTTTACATCCTGCAGGACACCTTGAATTTGACTCTGTATTTCACCACCTCCCACCCAGCTTTTTCCTTCACCAACATACAAGTTCTTTCCCTTCCCTGCCAGCCAGACCGACAGATGGGTGGGAGAGGCAGGGGAGGCCTTCCTGGTCAGTAGTTCTGATTCTTTGATGTGAAAGGGGCAGCACAGTCATTTAAACTTGATCCAACCTCTTTGCATCTTACAAAGTTAAACAGCTAAAAGAAGTAAAATAAGAAGGCAATGCTTGTGGAATGTACAGTGCATATTGGCGGCGCTCGCCTCATTACGATTCGCCAGCTTGCTTCTCCTGTTCAATCGCTGAAGAAAAAAAAAAAAAGAAAAAGAAAAAGATGGAGGTTTAGAGCAGTCTATAAAATGACGATATTTTCATTTAAAAATCTCTTCATATCATAAAAATTCTAGGCTACATATTAAATAGAAGTACAGTTATTTGATAAATGTATTTGCATAATAATGGCATATGAAATATTCCCTTATTAAATCACTAAAGCCCGGCATTTGTTGGCTGCAAAACAGTTTTTAATTAACCTTTGCAGGCCATATTCATCATCATCAAATTGTCGGCTCCTCCCCCGCAACCCCCCCCCATCCTCTCCGCTGCCCCTCCCTTCCTCCTACCCGCCACCGCTCCAGCTCTGCTCCCGCCCAGCCTGTTCTGAAGATGGGTGGGGGCGAACAGCTTACTTTCTTTTGAAGGCAGAGGATTTTTCTCTTGCGTTTCTGTCTTCTTCAATTTCGACTTATCGAATTTCTCGATCTCAGCCATATCGGGTTTGTCAGACATGGTTGCCGGAAGGAGCTGCAGGTACAAAGCCAAGACCAAGGCTAAGAAAGAGCCACCCGCCCTCGCCTCTCCCAACTCCGAAAGCACCTTCTCCCACTCCGACCCGAGGTTCCAGCCTGAAATCCTACTTCCTCCCTCTCCTTTCCTCTTCCATTCCTGGCTAAATACATTCCTCTTTCTACAGGAAAAAAAAAAATCTTCCCCCTCACTGTTCTCAATTTGAAGAATCAAAGAGCGAACGTGGCTCTTAAAGGTGATTATTTCCGTATAATGAAATTCATCATTGCGGGATGTTAACTGCAGTGTTGAAAAATTAAAATCGGAGTACAACGAAGCCACTTCCATCTTCAGGAGGGAAAAGTCGAGTAAAAACTCTTAAAATAGGGTCAAGGTCGCAAAATGCATCTACATTTTCTAGATGGGTTGCTCCCCAAAAGATGCCAGGCGGCCCAGCTTTCTCCTTCGCACAAAGGCGGGAGCTGATGCCGGCAGGCGCCGACCACCGCCCTACTCGCTTCCTCTCCTCGCTCTAGCCCAACAAAGCAGCCGAGGCACACAAAGCTGCCTCCCCACTTCTCGCAAATGCATACTGATCTGCATGCAGGGGCTATTCGACCGTCTTTGAACACATTCCTCTGCAAGGACTTCCCAATTTTCAGGCTACAGCCCGGGTAGGTTAAGCCTGCCAGATTAACAGCCTTCGAAGCCAACGGGCGTTAAGGGGAAGACAGAACATTACAACAAAGGATCTATTTCTGATTAATTACAGCAAGGGAAAATGCTCTTGGGGGTGAGGGTCGAGGAAAGAAAACAGTTCCCCTCGAAACTGAGCAGCAAAATGCGCGATTTTGTGATTTTTTTTTTTAAACCATCAAGTTCCCCTTCCCATTACTCAGCATCTGGAAGAGTTTAGCATCCTCCAAATTTCCCGAAACAACCTGGCCTGGGAGTACCCCTTGGACTCGCTTTAAGGATGAAGAGGACAAGGGGCTAGAGCCTGTGCGGGATAGGAAGGGAAGCGGAGGATAGAAGGAAAGGGCCCTGGGGCTCACCCGAGCGAAGTGCGCGAACAAGGAGAGTCCGATCTGCTCAGAGGCCGCTGCGGATTGTCGGGAGGGGTGCGGCGAGCGCAGCTATATGCACGCTCCTATGTAAATGAGGTGATGTCATTCGCAGTCCCGCTTAACTCCTTCGGGCCATATCTCCGGAAAGGCGTTCAGAGGCTTGTCGGACCTCCCCACCCCCCATCCCCATCCACCAGAGCCCACTAACCACGTCGATGGCGGAACTAAAAAAGGAACAAACGCCTTCAAAATGCTTTTTACCCCGTTGACGTCTATTTTATTACAATGAACTTTTGCGACAGCCGCCCAAATCTGTTCTTAAGGTTTTAATGCACAATGCACGATAACTAAGGTGCCTAGGTGGCACCTAAGGGGACAGGCATTCCTTTACTTCGAAACTGGCTTTGTCTGCAGCCAACATCCCCAAGATAGGGTGCGGCGTCCCTCACACAAGGGCTGCTGGGGTCTGATTCCTGTGACTCAGCTTTCAGACCAGTGGACCGCACTCGCCCCACCCGGCCCTCTTTGTCTTCCTGGCCTGTCTTCCCCCTTGAGAGGGCGATAAAGGATCCTTGAGTGATTTTTTTAAAAGAAAAGTTTCAGCATTGTAGCATCTATATTGTTTGCTATAATCTTCGTGAGCACTCAAGTCATATAAGTAATATTTACTCGGTGTAATTGGGAGTTTTATGGAGTACACAGCCTCCCCCTTAAAAATTAAGTCAAATTCAATTTCTGCTACTGAGCGACAATAAGGAAGTTAATTTCCTTTTTTTTAATTTTCATCAATTAAAAGCGATTGCTAAAGAGAGCCAAGGATTTCTGAAGATCACAATCCCACTAGCTCTGCTATCTGAAGATTGAAACAGAAGCGCGAACTCGGTGTTGAGGGGGAAGGTTTCGGCAATACATGTGGATGATTCAGGTAGAGAGGTGTGGGTTTCAAGATGGCACCTGAGTCGCTGAGTACCAGGGACCCACTTGCTACTAAAAAGTAATTACAGGTACCAAGCTTGTGCCTGCAACTGGCAGGTGATAGGAGGAAGCTACATGGGCTATAAAAAGGCATCGTTGGGATTATTTCTGAGACACAGAGAACTACAAAATATTCCTTCTCCTTTTTTTGTGCCCCCGGGGGAGGGGAGATGTTTCCAGAAACCCTTTGCTAAGCATTTTTATGATAGAGGCTTTGCCTCTCTGGGAAGGCAAGTGTTATAGGGACCCTATAATGCCACTGCTGGAGCAGCTTGGACTTCCCCATTTCTTCATCTACTTCCCTTTTACTGGGGAGGAAGGAGATGGGGGTAGGCAGGGGAAGGTTACCCCTCCGGTTCCCCAGTTAGTGCTCTGCTTCGGTGGCTGCCTTCCTGCCCTTCGAATGGGGCCCGGGACCTGTTTGAGCATGCTTCAGATGTCACCTTTCTGGTAACACATCTCCTCCCTCCCCATGTTCACTTGCAGGGAGTCCACTGCCTTGTTGAAACACAGAAAAGGTTTTGCAGGGTGCATTCCTGGCCTCTTCTGCTAGCAGTTACACCGACACCCTTTCTGTGAGCTGTGTGATTCCATTTCCCCTCCCTCAGCTGTTGTCAGAATTTCTGGTCTTTCCTCCCAGTGTCTTCTTAGGACAAAGGAATGCACAACCTTAGCCTTGCTGCCTCTTTGCCTTTGCCTCAGGAAAGGTTAGCCTTTACAGACGTCATCTTGCCAGAGGAGATGGAAGACGGGAGTCTGTAAACATCTGGGTTTTCCTACTTTGGTAGCAGGGTAGCAGGCAGCTGTTGTTTGTGGCTGTTGATGGAAAAAGAGCAGGTGGGTGGTTAGACAGGGAAGCATCTTGCTGTGGGAACAGAGTGTGCTGTAAATGGGCTCGACTGGCCCACTGGGCAGAAAAATCGAAAGGGAACGACGCTATGGAGAAAAGGAAATGCAAATGAAAGGAATAGCCTTAAAAGTGGTGGGCTCCTTGTGTCAATCACTCTTTTCGTGACTCTCCTCTGTAAAGTGGATGAATGACAATAACTAGCGGCTGGAGTTGTGGGAAGATCAAGTGCTGGGGACCAACCTTTACAATGGCAAGCACTTTGTCCTGTTTATATTTAAAATGGAAAGTTGAGAAGAAAAGAATAAATGTCTTAGTGTTTACCATGAACAAAAACCTCAAGTGATTTGGTATTGCTTCTCTTACAAAGGGACATTTATGTACTTCATTGTATATTTCTACATATTTAATACATGACTATATTACTTCTCTAATAAATTATCAATAAAAAGGAGATACTTTGTTGTTTTAAAGCAAATAAAAATAACTCCAAGGCTGGGGACATAACTCAGTTGGCAGAGCGCTTGCCCAGCATGCACCAAGCCCAAGGTTCACTCTCTAGCATGACATAAACCAGGCATGGAATGACATGCCTGAAATCTCTGCATTCGGGAGGTAGAAGAAAGCAGATCAGGGATTGCAGGTTATCCATTGTGAGTTTGAAGCCAGCCTGGGTTATAAAGCAGTGTGTTCCTTGATTCCTAGAAGATAGTATTTGCTCAATAAACCATGCTCGCACTGCTTTGGTCGATTCTCAGTACTTGAACTCAGTTCCTGAACCGATGACTCCAATAACCGTGTTTACATCTCAGACAGTTGAATCTACTTAGTATTAATGTTCCAGATGTCAGGGATAATTGCTGTTTCAGGGAAGGAAGCATTTATAAGCAGATTAGCATATGCTGGGCACAATAACCACTGAGGTGGGAGTTTTCAATTCCAATTAAAGTGACAAAGACATGGAGAGGCAAAAAGGTTGCTTTCAAAGCCACTGGTCACTTCAGCTGCAGGGTGCATTCTGACCTCGGGGGCCCTCCAGAGAAAGGCAAGCAAAGAGCCCACCTGGCAACTAACTGCCTTGCCTCTCTCTCTTGTACCGTGTGAGACATGTACCAACAAGGTGGCCCCCGTCCAAGCCCATGCCCCACAGAACCAGGAAGCAGTGTGAGCAGACGCTTTGTTTTCTTTTGCCTTCCAGTGTGGGCCTGGGCCAAAACTGTGTGTATTTCCAACGATGGAGAAACAGCCATTGAAGTCTGAGCTCATGAAGATGAGTCCTACGATTCTGAACTTTTTTTTTTTTTTTTTCCGTTTGGGGCAGAGCACTAATCAGAAGGAAAAAGGAGGAGCCTTACAACAGGGGCTGCAGCGAGGCTCTCAGCTATTTGCTTGTTCAAACCCCACTCCTTTTGTCTAGGTTCCGGGCCTCCTACCATCTGCCCCACCTGCCTGAAGCCCACACTCCCCTGGGGTTCCTACAATTGCCACCTTTCCTTTAAATTCTCCCTTACAGCTGACCCCCGCCCCTTGTACCCATGAGAATCTAAATCCCCTTGAACAGCCGGGGAGCCCCTGAGGAACAGGGAGAAGAAAGGACAAAGGAAGGAAAAGATCTTCAAAAATCTAGTCCTAGCTCGATTTTGGACCTCCCTGAAGCCTTTTAGAGTAGGAGTCAATTCTCATCCTACTCGGTGGGGACTGACTTCCTGGTTTTACTACAAAAGAAACGGAGGCTCACAGAATTTAAGCAACTTTCCCTGAATCAAACAGCCAGTTTTAAGTCTATGTTTTTTTCCTTGAGGCCCACTCCTGCCACTGGGTTCACTGAAAGAGATCTTTCTACAGCGTTTTCCGCTATTCTCACCCATGGCAGCTCCACGTTGTAGCTCCAGCAAGATCGAACAAAGGGCTCCCCCTGCCAGTGTGAGAAAAATGAGCCGAGGGAAACAGGCGAGCACAGACGGAACCGAGAAGCCCCCCACCCCCATCCCCAACCCCCACCCCCGTGCATGTGCAGCATTGCTAATTGCCCTGTCCTCTTTCTCGATCTGATTGAATTTCTGTGCCTGCTTCCTTCTGCAGCTTGAGTTTGCCTCTACAACATCCCCTCCAAGTGGTTACTCAGCCTCCAGAGAGTCAGGGAGCCGCTTCAAAAGAGCAGAATCTTGGATTCTTGCAGAGGGCAGTGAGTTGTTCGGTTTGGCAGGGGACTTGCATAGGAGGAACAGTGGCAGGAAATGTTGTTGAGAGGGCAGGTCCAGGCTGAAGAATAATAATGCTTGTGGGCATGCAGCAGTAATAATAATATGATATAATATATGATAAATATGTACCAGTAATAATAATAGTTACCAAAATAGATAATTTATCATAAAATAATAAATACAAAGATAATAATGAAATAATAATAATAATAATAATAATAATGATAATAATAAGAAGAAGAACAGCAGTTAGAACCAGCATTTTCTGAGTGTCTGCTTTATTCTGGGAGCTCTCCCTGCAGTATAGCACAAGACTTCCTTAGAGGCCCATTATTTCCCTCACTTTGTAGATAAAGGAGTTGTAGAGAAATTAAGTAACTTACTAGGCCACGGTCACACGATGATGTGGTTGGGATTCAGAGCAGCTGTCTTAGAGATGGCCTCATTTAAATGCTACATTTTTCTAGCATGCTAAGCTCTTCAGGCTGGCTTTGTAGACTAGCTAGGAGTAAAGCTAGCCTCCACTGAATCTACCAGGCTGAGCTGAATCCCCAGGGGAGTCCTTGCCCTGGAGGAGATGGCAATGGGGGGTGGATTGGGGGGATGACAGGGGGGGCAGGAGGAGGGAGGACAGGGGAATCCGTGGCTGATATGTAAAATTAAATTAAATTATAAAATTAAAAAATAATTAAAAAAGCTATATCCTATCTCAATAAAGCCTTCAACTTAATGTACTTAAGGCTTTTGTATGGGCTCAAGAGTAGCTCATCATTAGGGCATATACTTAGCATGCACAAAACCCTGGGTTTAGTCCTCAGCACCCCAAAACAAAGACAAAAATAACCCACTTTAAAATATAGGAACTTGGGCTGGAGAGATGGCTCAGCAGTTAAGAGCACTGGCTCCTCTTCCAGAAAACCAGGTTTAATTGCCATCAGCCACATGTTGACTCAGAACTATCTGTAACTCCAATCCCAGGGGATCTGACACCCTCTTCTGGATTCTGGCTTCCGTGGGTACCAGGCACATAAATGGTGCACAGACATACTTGCAATTTAAATTGTAGATCCTAGAAGCTGACAGTAGTGTGACATGCTAGTGATCCCAGCCGTTAGGGATGGAGACAAGAAGATCATACAGTCAAGGCCATGCTCAGCTATGGCTGTCAAAACGTTGTTTTACCTTTTTGTTTTTGGTTTTCTCGTGGTGCTGTGATTCCAACCCAGGGCCTTACACATGCCAGGCAAGCACTCTACCACTGAACTTTACCCTCAGCCCTGTCAAACCTTTCTCCTGTGAAATATATTTCCCAGGGCTTACACATTCAGCAATGTGCTTTCTTTGCAAGCATAAGGACCTGAGTTCAATTCTCATAGCCCACCTAAAACGCCAGGTGTGGTGGTGCTTACATGTAACCCCAGCACTGGGGAGGTGGAGACAGGCAGATCACTGGGGTGCACTGGCCAGCCAGCCTATCCTACTATAAGTTCCAGGCCAGTAAGAGATCCTGCTCAAAAAAATCAATGACAACAATAACCAAACAACAACAACAACAAAATGAGGTAGACAGTGCAGCCAAAAGTTATCCTTTGCACACCCACAGATACACACACACACACACACACACACACACACACACACACACACACACGAAATATAATTTCTATATTATTAGCAGAAGGTGGTTAATGGCTTCATGATGAGGAAACCAAGTACAAGCAGTAGACAGCTGCTTCAGATGTGAAGTGAACACTGAATAAGGCATTAGCTTGTTCAGGGCTGGGTTTCTGGGTCTGTGGCCTATGTGTTGGACTGGGCCCTGCATTCAGAAAGTCCTGATGCATAGTACTGTACTGCCGCCATCTTGGAATTCTTTATGATCTCACACATGTTCCTTTTTTAGAGTCTCCTACAGTTATGAAGCCAATCCTACCCTTTCAGATTACAGATTCCCGTGTGTCTCCAGTGCCACGGCCTTGCCCTGAGTCTAGGATGGACCCATGTGCTCCTTTGCCCCTTCTTTTGCCTCTGGGGATGTGGCCATTGTCACCAGTGCTGCTCAGCTGCAGAAACATCTGTTCTTGCTGGTTCAGTTCAACAAGTAGTGATGATTTGCAAAAGGATTATTTAGGAAAGTAGAAGAAAACACATTTGAAAGCACAAGAAATTAAGCAAAGGGAAGTCCAAATGCACATGGATGTGGCTGTCACAACTTTAGAGGTTACCCGGTGTGTTGGTGTCCTTATTCACTTCCAGCCTACTTGGGAGGAGTGTGGGACTGGAACTCTTCAGTAGAGCTGGTAGCACCAATGCCACCACTGGAGAGATTCTTCATCCTTCTCACCTTTTTAGTTTCCTCTCCTATTGAGGTCCAGCCTTGCTAACCTGGGGCTGAGTCACACTTGTGCATAGCGTATAGCACATGTGCGGGCACTTGTACAAATATGCACACTCAAACATATATGCATGCACACACATACACACTCACACACTCTCACTCTCTCTCTCTCTCTCTCACACACACACACACACACACACACACATACACACACTTACATATACACACTCACACACACACACACACATACCACTCTGGGGAATCTTGGTCTTTTGATGTCTACAAGAAAGGAATTCTCTACATGACCCCAAGTGGTTCTTCTGGGAGGTTCTTGGGCTGTCTCATCCTGCTTTGCAATTCAGATTGTCAGCTTTGGAAGATTTTTGGGCCACCCCAGTTTCACCATTCTCTGCTACTGTAACAGCCAGACTGTGTGCACAAGATGGCTCAGCCTTTCCCCTCTATTCAAAGTTTCAGGCTAGCCTCATTACCCTTGAAGCTGGTGGCCTAAGGCTGTCACTGCTGTCCCTAGGGTTTGTATAGTATGCAAATACAAGCTCTCTTCCTTTCAGCTGTGCTATTTGTTCCTGTCTAAGGGTGACCTGCAGCTCTCAGCTTACCTGTGCGTGGACATTGACTGACATGTATGGCTAGTGAGAGACTAAACCTTTTCTAGCATCTGGACCCCTATTTCTGATTCCCTTTGATATCTGCTCTTACTTCATGATGGCATTTGGCTTTGCATCTAAAGTAGAAAGTATAAACATGAATCCTACTCATTGTAAGAGAACTACCAGGAAAATACCACTTGAGTTTCTATACCATAATGTGCAAATTAGAGCCAGGTCTAAATGATCTGAATTAGTAAAGATGATATGAACAATTAAAATCAACAGATGTTCCCAAATTTCATCTCAGATAATAGGTTCAACTAAAGGTTTAAGATTAATTTTAGTCTTCAAATGTTAAATACTGAATTTCCATATGACTCCAGGCATGCTGGCATCTACCTATAATCCCAGTACTCAGGAGGTAAAGATAGGAGGGTCTCAAGTTTGAAGTCATCCTTTATTATATACTGATTTTTAAGGGGCCAGTATGACATATGTGGTGAGACTCTGTCTCAAATAAATAAAGAGCCGGTGATATAGCTCATAATAGGAGCAAGGCCCTGGGTTCCACTTCCAGTATCACATAAAAGGATACAGTATTAAACCATACTACAACATAAAAGAACCTTGAAAACATTACGCAATGTGAAAAAAGTTAGTTACAAAGACCACACACTGTATGGTTCTATTTATGTTAAACACCCAGATTAGATAAATCCAGAGGCAATATGTGTGACAGTGGTTGCCAGGAGCTAAGGGCTGAGAAGAATGAGGAATGGCCTTGTAGTGGATACAGGGCTTACTTTGGGAGCAATAAAAATGGTTTAGGACTAGGTAGAGGTAGTGGTTGTCCAACATTGAAAGTATACTTAATGACAGCTGTCTACTTCAAAATGGTTCACTGTTACATAATGCTAAATATAAAAATGCTATGTACAAAAATGTTACATACATTTTTGCAAAGCAACCAAAAGAGTACTAAAATGGAGGCAACCCAGACAGGACCTTCAGGATATAGGTTTCTCCGGCTTCCATTTCTAGACAGAGAAACAACCTTTGGGGGTTGAATTCATAAAGATCATTATGTGGTACCTCCTGGGTAGTAAATGGATTGAATGAAAGACATTTAGACTTTGTAGGGAGGGGAAATTGAAGAAAACACAAAATTCTCACTCTTGTGTATAAAAATGCTAAAACTACCAGGAAAAAAAGAGCTAGCCCATGAAAATGGGTAAGAAGTACTTTGTGTCAAGAGAGAAGGGATACTTTTTTGTTCACTATTATTATGCTTTGTGTGTGTGTGCACACACATACCAGTGCACATGTGGAGGTCAGAGGACACCTTGCAAAATCAGTCCCCTCCTTCCATCACTTGGGGCATCAGGCTTGGTGGCAAGCCTCTTTGCCCACTGAGTCATCTTGCCCCTCTGCCGCTTGGTTTCTTTCGCCTTCGGTGTCTGAAGCTTTTTTGGTCTGGCTTCTGTTGATAATGAGGCCTGGTTTGTTATTTGTTTATAACACAAACCATGATTGGAATTACCAGACTAGGTACAAAATCACCTGGAATAATTTCAAACTTGTAGAACAACTTCAAAAATAATTAATGACTGTACATTCTTCACCTAGGACCTCTAATTTTTACTATTTTACTGCTTTGCTTTACCAGTCATTTTATCTGCCTTCCTGCCTGTGTCTTTTTTTGAACCGTTTGAGAATAAGCTGTGGCTATGAAGCCTTTCTCCACCCTACCTTCTACCCCTAGACGTGTGTTTACTAACAATAAAGACATTCCACAGCATACCATAGGTACAATTATCTACGTCAGCAAATTATCTGTGCTACAGTACTGAGATCTAATCTACAGATGTATTCAAAGTTTGTCTGACAATGTTCTTCTAGCAATTTTGTCTAGTCCAGATTCCAATCCAGGATCATGCATAACATTTAATTGCCATGTCCCGTTGACATCTTTTAATCTAGAACTTCCTTGGCCTCTCTTGGTTTTCCATGATACTAATATTTTTGATAACCGGACAGCTGCTTTGTGGATTTTCTTTTGACTTAGGCTTAATAGATGTTTCCTCAGGATTACATTTGTGTACTTTCTTTGGAGTCAGGAATACTGCATGAGGGATGCTGTGACCTTCTTGGTGTCTAGTATCAGGAGCAGTGTGACGTTGGTTTATTTAGTTGCTTGGAATGTTAAAAAATAACATTGATCACTTGATGAAGGTGTTATATGCCAAATTTCTCCACCAGAAAGCTAAATGATTTGAGACATGCTTTTTTATTTTATTTTTATAAATATTTATCTATTTTTATTTTATGAGTATGGGTGTTTTGCCTGTTTTATGTATATGTACCTTGTGGCTGCCTGGTGCCTGAGGAGGTCAGAAAAGGGCATCAGAGCCCCTGAAATTGGAGTTAAAGATGTTAGTAAGCCACCATGTGTGTGCTGGGAACTGAGCCCGGCCCCTCTGCAAGAACAACAAATGGATCATTTTGACTGATGGTCCATCTCTCCAGCCCCAAGACATGCACTTTTAATGTCTCTGTTTCCTACATGATGCTTGTCACTTCCAGGAGGATTCATTATAACCTCAATGGTGGTGAAATATTCTCCCCACCATGCACCAATACCAGCGAGATCTTGTGTAGGAGTGAAGGCTCCTCCATGATAGCACCTTACAAGGACTCTGCTAGAATCTGACAGCACCCCAGTGTTCTCCAAAAGGGAAAATCTTCAAAGGCGAAATGTGGCAAAATTCACTCTGAAAAACATTTGTTTACAAAGTAGACCCACGATAACTCTCATGAGACTTTTCTTTTCTAAAGAAGCATTAGAGTAATGGGGCTGTTGAAGATCTTTTCAGAAGAGACTAAAAACAACAGCTGGATCAACAACCTGTTTGCTGGGCACAAAATGATTTCATTTATCTTAAAAATAGACCACAAGGTCTGCGGATACAGCTCAAAGTAGAGTGCTTCTCAGCATAGCATGTCACAAGGTCCTAGATTCATTCCAGTTACTGCAGCAATACAGAGGAGGAAGAGGAGGGAAGATGTTCTTCCTCTGTTCTTCTTTTCTTCCCATCTGCAGTGTTTATATATTCAAAAGCTCTCCCAGTAAGCCGACATCTAACCCATGTTCGGAAACACCAATTTTAGCTGGGGAGACTCAACTTGAAATTTCCCCTCTATTCTATTAGGGAAAGTGGACTCAGTAGTTTGGGTAATTGTGGCTAAGAAGAACTAGGGCCATTTAGGAAAACCAGTGGGAGCTGGGGCTTTTGAATTGGCCTCATGACTATTGGGGGTAGGTGGTGGGAGGAGACAGGAAGTTTGTTGGACAGCCAGTCTAGTCAGTAAGGAAATTCCGGGTTCAGAGAGAAACGTGCCTGTAGGAACAAAGTGGAGAGTAACCATCCACCTCTGCTTCTACATGCTCATGCATGCATGCCTTGCACCTCCACAAGGATACAGGTGTGTGTGTGTGTGTGTGTGTGTGTGTGTGTGTGTGTGTGTGTGTGTGTGTGTGTGTAGCACGTGTACCACACGTGGAGGCCAGAGAACAACTATTTTCAGGAGTTAGTTCTTCCCTTCCATGATGTCGGTCTCGGAGTTCCAAACTCTCGCGGTCAGGCTTTGGTGCCAAGCCCCTTTGCTCCCTGAGTTCGTTCCCTCACTGGCTCTGGACAAGAGAACCTCAAGAACTATTAACAGTTTGCTTCTGGGAAAAGGGAGTAGAGATTGCATTTACAAAACTTAACGTTTGTACCAGAAACATACAGTATTACTTTTGTTTTGTTTTGTTTTGTTTGTTTTTCGAGACAGGGTTTCTCCGTGTAGCTTTGGAGCCTGTCTTGGATCTCGCTCTCTAGACCAGGCTGGCCTTGAACTCACAGAGATCCGCCTGCCTCTGCCTCCTCCCGAGTGCTGGGATTAAAGGCCTGTGCCGCCGCCACCACCTGGCCTAGTATTACTTTTATATTGATTTAAAATATGTTTTACGTTTTACCTTCACTTTTCATGCATTTAAAAAAATTTTTTTTTTCCTGATCAAGAAACTTTCCACAAAACCCACCCAAAAGCAGTTGGGTAGGTCTGTGAAAGTAACAGAATGTGACCCTGGTGCTTGGGCTGTAGTAAGAAAACACCTTTGGAAGGAAGCGAAAGGCACCGCCCAGAGGCCCAACCCAAGGAGGGGGACTTCCTGCTTTTTTTTTTTTTTTTTTTTTTTTTTGCAAATAAAGGAACTTGTATTCTTAAAAGATAGGAAGACAGTTCTTGTATCCGTAGCTCTGAACAATCCTAAAGTAAATGAACCCTTGGGCCACTGTGCATGTGACTCCATTCTAAAACGCACCTTTGGTACCCACTATTTAAGCCATCTACACCCCATTATGACCATCCTAATTTCAGCAGCTACTCCTTACATGGCTTCCTGTAAAATGGAGCCAAACGTTACATTTGCTGAACTGCTTCCTTTTTTTAAACGAGGTGGGGAAGCTGTTCCTGGGGTTACCCAGTGTGTGTGTGTGTGTGTGTGTGTGTGTGTGTGTGTGTGTGTAGACTTTCTTGAAGTAGAAGCACCGATGACCAGGCTACACCACTGTACAAGGGCACATTCATCCAAGTGATTGGTTTTGTTCATTTTTCGTTAGTTTGTTTTTGGTAACTCATTCTTACCCCGTGGCCCAGAAAGCCATGGAAGGGTGTCACTAGGCAGCCAGCATCTCACCTACAAGTGAGGAAATGAGGCATCTGGTAAGTGATTTGTACAAGGACTCTGGGCAAACAATGAGGCCGGAAATAGGTCCCAAGCTCAGCAGAAGGGTTGTGGGCTGGTGCCCCCGCAGCCAGGCGAGGGGCGGCGGCGGTTTCCTCGGTTTCCTCATCTCTCAGGCAGCCCTCTCAGCCGGCCGTTTATGTAGAAGGAAGTTTCCACAGACTTCTTCTAGGCTTCCCCCAAATGAGTGCCAATGGGGTGCTGAAGAAGGGTTCTGTAACGGAGGGACTCATGTGGTTGGTGGAGAGGGGAAGGCTGGAAAAACAAGTAAGAGCCCAAGGAAGGGGTAGCATTTCCTGTCCCCACCTCTGACCCATACTTCCCTGCCTTGTACAGCTGGATGGCATGGAGGATGAAAGGAAGCCCCTGGGCTGCAAGTGTGAAGCATTGTCTTAGAATTGTCTTCGGAACTCCTCACGGTCTCATTCAGCAAAGCTTTCCCAAGAGTCCACTGTGTACTAGGCAATGTGCTAACAGGCCAACTCACTTCCTTTCCTTATGAACTCTTAGAGTCAATTTGACTGGGGTTTAATAACATAAAACAAAATACATCCATTTTGTGTGTGTTCCATGAGCATTGAAAACCATGGGGCAGTTCTCACACTCCTGCACCTTGGGAAGACTTCTGCTCTGATAGCTGTCCCCCTTGTTGCCATTGGTTGTTGATTTGTTTCCCCCTCCCTGTTGGGCTGGGTCTCCTCAATGGTAGGCTAAGACTCAACATTGGTTTGTGTCTCTAGGGAACAGCAACATCCGCCCGCAATCAATGATGCTTGTTGAAAATGAAGCAACTAACCGATCTGAGCCTGCACTACTTGAACCCTGAATTATGAAGGGTAGACTTGTTAACTTAAAGAGATCCTTTTAAACAAAGGTATAGGCATGGGTCTGCTGCTCTTTTTTTGTGGCCTCAGGTTTCCCACATTCTGCCAGAGATCCTCTTTGTTAATATCAGCAGCAGCATGGGAAGCCTATGAGCTCTTCTTTCTAGGCTTCTAGGGCAGTCATAAGGCTTGGACCCAACCTGATATCCATGGTGTCTTCCATCCAATTTGGAAAAACATAGATGTTTATGATAGTAATGCAATAGCTTTACATAGAGATACTGCCGACAGTAACTGTCATTCAAGATCAATGTAGTAAACCTGGAGAATAGGATAATGCCTGATATTTACAGCCCGCTTATTGTGTGCTGGAGGCGAGTCAAAGCATCTCTTGTCTTACCTACAGAAGCAGATGGCATGATGATTGAGATTGCCCATGCTTTATGAAGGAAACTTTGCTACCTGCATGCCCCAAATCATGAATTTGCTAGTAAGTAGGAGCTGGGACTTGAACCCTGTCAGCTGGGTTTGTGATATTCTACACCATTGTCTTCTATCTAGTTTGAGAGAAGTGTCTTGGAGCTATTTGCAAAGTTAATTTTCTTTCTGATTTTGTTTTGCTTAATTGCACTGTTTGTTTCTGTCAGCATTCCCCATTGTTATTGTTATTATGTGATATAATTATATGCAAGGAACAGAAGCAGAGAACTGATTATGCCTCTGAAATCAAAAGGGGATATTTGGGGGGAAAACCAAATTGAGAAATGGCTGAGTTTATGGCCACTAACATCTGTTCTTTTAAGGAACTTCAATTGGTGTTGTATGTGTGTACGATGGGGTTTTTTGGTGGGGTTTTTTTGTTGTTGTTTTGTTTTTTAAAATTTTTTGTTTGTTTTCTTCCCAAAGACTTTTTATTCCCAGAAGATTGTAACTGCCATTGCCATGTGATAGGCATAGACTGTATGCCATGGATGATACCCCCAGACAGGCTTGATGTTCTCCCAAACAAAGATGTAAGCCAGAAGTATGTATGGTAAATGTTTTTTCGTCTCCCATCTACTATATCCAGAGTAGAGGCCAAAGTCCTTTTCACTTGCTGCCAGTGTGTGCCCATGTGTCGTTTTCCTGTCTCTTCTCCACTAGCTTCCTTCATCAACCCCACCCGGGGAGGTTCTTCTAACAACTGACTCCAAGGGACCCTTGCTGTAACCAGCTCTGGCCCCTAGGGCTACCTCCCTGATTTTGTATATAGGCCAGTCCATGCTTCTGAACTTGGCAGCACTTCTTGCCCTAAGAAACATGACAAAGAAGGATTTCTGGGGCCACAGGTTGCAGCCAGTACTGTGTGCTAGCACCTCTACTTCATCTAAGTAAGCGACACTTCAGCCAGGAGAGGTTAGAGTTCCTTCCTTCTAATTCCACCACATGTCTCCATTTCCACATTGTTCTCTAGTCTAGGGATGCCTTACCCTACTTTCAACTTCCCAAATGTTTACCAAGCAGCCGAAGGGTATTACTAGAGAAGCCTGGAGTCAGACTGCTAGGATACATATGCTCACTCTGCCCAGGCTTCCCAGGTGTGCCATTTACACAGTGGCTTAGAGCCCAAGCTTAGGAGGGCTCCTGACTTGATAAAACATTAAGCTGCCACTATCTTGATATTCTTTTAAAAAAAATGATATCATGTATCATTTTTAATAGTTTTTTCAGGAAATCCAAGGTATATAAATATTCACAAATTAAATCCATATCCCATACCATATAAAAAGCAAACTGGAGCAGTGACCATCAAGGAAGGGGAGGCAGAAAGAATGGAAGAGGTAGAAGATGGGAGGGAGAGCTGAGAAACCCTGCCTTCTGCACATGACATGGTTGAGCTCACAGCAGCTGTGGTTTTCTGCACAAGACCTGTACAACACCAAGCCGAAGATCTGTCATAGGTGGGGTAGATGATCTCCAGGCTCTGCTTCTTACTGAAAAACTATTGGCAGCAGGTAGTTGCTGGGGGAGGAAGACCCATTTATTTTTAGGGCGTGGCTCTAAGCAGATTTCCCATACTCTAGTGGATGCCCCACATCCATACATATGGGCAGCTAGCAAATATTTTTTTAAATATGTTACTGAAGTCACATCCCATAAAATAAAACACTGAAAAGTTCAGTTTCAAAATCAAATACCTCTGCTCCTTAAAAAGGCATTGACAATAAAATGTAAAAATACCGAGTAAGGAATATTCACAAATGTATTCTATCAGATAGAGAATTCATCCAAAATGTGATCAAAAAATCGACAGTGTACAAACAACCCTCACTAGACATGGTGGTGCGTGGCTATAATGGTGAAGCTGAGGCAGGAAGGAGCATTATTATGGGATAGCTCGGGCTGCTTAAGCAGATACTCTAAGGAAAAATAATGTAGGTCCAGTCATAAAAACAAGTAAAAATTTGAGAAAGTGATTCACAAAAAAAATCCAAAAGAGGTATGTATGTATGTATACATAAGCAGAGTGAAGATGCTCGGTGCCATTCAACACAAATCAAGCTGCTGCTGCCATCTTGAAATTCTGGGGTTTGGGGTGAGGGGTGCTGCTAGAACAGGGTGAGGGACATTGAAAGTGGTTACTAAGTGAAACCTCTTTATTACCCCGTTTCTGTTGTTTTCTTTAATTAGACGGGGTCTTGATTTATAATTCAGGGAGGCCTCAGCCACGGAGTGATGAAATTTACAGGTAGGAGCCACCACCTGCTGCCACCCTCTCACCAGGAAGCAGAAGTCAGTGAGTTGATCCTGTCCCACAGCTGTCACGTGACAGAAATGGTGCTGGGACTTACTTTCACTTCCCATGAGAATGTGAACTTTCCCAGTGGCCCTGCCCCTTCTTAGCACGTGGGCACATCTGCTGGCCATGGATTATGTGGCAGGACTCAGAAACCTGCTCACACTTCTATTGTTCCTTTTCCAGATGTCTTAGAAGGAAGCTGAGCACAAGTTTCTCACATTTGATACATGAGAAGAGTAAGTAAGAAACTGGTCTAAAGACCCAAACCCAGTTAGGAGCTTTACTGAAACCAAGATACCTGCAGCAGAATCTGTGGTTCCTAGGACTCCTCACCTTTTCCCTCCCCCGAAGAAAATGCTAACAGAGGCACAGCTGGTCTCTGAGGGGAGGGCTGCTTCTGCCAGCCAGACTTGGTTTCCCCTGCAGATCCTAGGATACATTGCAGGAGGGGCTGGATAGGCCCCTTCCCAACAAAAAGAGATGATTTCCATTGCTCTGCTGCATGCAGAGGTTGGCACCCAATTCCCAGCGGGGAGGCACCGTTTTACCGTTGATAATGTCTGCTTCCATTTACCCCTTCATTTATTCCCACAAGCATACGTTCCAAATCCAGTCATTTTGCTGTGATCTTGAGAAGAAGGAAGTACAGGGGTGGAGAGAGATGCAAACGGAAATGACAAAGGTATTCATTTTATCCTTAGGGATTAGGGGAAAGGCTGAAAGGTGTTCAGAGTCACAATCATAGGGGAAGTGCTAAGAGCCAGGCATGGAGAGCCAAGGAAGCAAAAAAGCCTGGGTAGGGCAAGAAAGAGACTGGTACTCCAGGAGAGGGAACGTGAGCTGGGACTCAGGGAAATTGGCAAACACTACCAAACAGGGCTTCTCCCCATCCCACCAGTCAGTTAGTCACCCGCCATTTTTCAGCACACCGCAGGTTAAGAAAAACCACCGGGAATGTTTTTTCTTCCTTGATAGCAGAGGTGAACAAAGAAGCTCCGAGGCAGTGGCAAGTCCTATAAATAAGCTCACCCGGCTTTTGAGTGGGCGGCCACCCAGTGTGCTCAGCTCGGTGTGCCCTCAACTAGTTTTGGGCTTTCTACCATACACCCTCACAACCGTTCCCTACTCTTGGGACACTGGCGAGTTCAAGTGCAGCCACTACACTATCAGAGGTGGAGGGGAAATGGCGCTGTTAATGTGACCAGGGGAGATGGCACTTCACCGGGCTCACCTGGGTCACTGCTGACCTGTCCTACATCAAGCGTGAAGCTCCCCGCAGCACGTGAAAACCATGAGTTCTCCACCCTCAGCTGTGGAGGTTTAAAGGGATTAGATGTAAACAAATGCCAGGCCCTGCAAAAGTTTTTTTTTTTTAAAAAAAAAAAAACCTCACCGGACTTCCTCTTAGACAACCTACAGGTCTTTGAACACAATCAGACACAAGTGCTTCTTTCAGAAAGGGACAAAGCAAATATCAAGCTGACCTTTTAAGAACAATGTAAATCGTGGCGGTTTGGGGCGGTGGGGTGGGGAGGTTGGTGGAGAAAACGGTTTTGCTTGATTTGATGCTGGATAGTAATCAGGCTTTTAGTCTTCTAGCCCTTGCCTAACACTGCCTTGTTAAAGGTTTGCAGTTTATTTTAAATGTGCCCGAGGTGTAAGGAATCTAAAATGGTTAGTGGGTGAGGGGATTTAATGAACCCAGGAGTCAAGACAGAATGCCTGCAACCACTCAGAAGCTTCTCAGAAAAAGCCCGGGACCTGTCTGCCAGGACCTTGGGGGCAGAAAGGGTGTCATGTGAGTGGCTTCAAGGCCCCCCAGGCTTGAGTCCCGTGAAGCCAAGGTGAGACACAGTGAATTTGCCTAATCCTTTCTTTGCACTTGCATTTTTTTTTTAGGCTTTTTGGGTGTGCTGGGGCAAAGCAGTGTTACTGTATTCAGTTACCGTGGAGGCCCTGGCTTCACAGAGAGGCCCCAGGGTTCCAGGTGGGTGTTGCAGAGAACAAAGGTTCCCCACACCTAGAAAACCAGTTCTCCCAGCCTCCCAGCCACAGCAAGTGACATCACCGGGAGCCAATAGAAAATTTGCACTTGAGTTTACTTGTTAAGGTCTGAATTGATTCCACGTAGGCTGCACATCTGACCGTGTATGGCGAAGTTCCCAACAGCGATCTGTTTAGGAGCGCTCTGATTCACAGGGAATTTGGCTTTTAATCAGATTTCTTAGGCAGGTGAGGGGCCAGGTTTCAGAATCAACAATGGAGATACCACGCCCTGAGCTCCAGGCCAGCCCAAAGCCAGAGTCCAGACGGACCTTTACTGCCATCTTCTGGCAGTGCTTGGTATTGATTCGTGAGTGTGGCAAGGTCCCTCTGGTAAATAAAGCCTGAATACCCCAAAGCTGTTGCTCCATTTTACCATAGTCTCTGTAGGCAAAAGGACCCCTTCCAACATATCAAATGAGGTAGCCATTAGAGGGAGGCATTATGATCTGATGGTAGTGGACCTTGTCTCTCGTCCATATCTATCTGATTCTATTTGCTTGGAGACAAGAGTCTCATGTAGTTCAGGATGGCCTCTACCTCACCCTGAAGCCAACCTTGAGCTTCTGACCCTCCTGCCTCTACCTCCCAAGTGCTAGGATGACTGGCCTGTGCCACCACGTCTAGTGTACATGATGCTGCGGATGGAACATAGGCCGTTATGCATTCTAGGCAGGCCTCTACTGACTGAGCTATGGCCCCAGCCCCCTTTCCATGGGAAAATGCAGGCATGTGGTGAACTTGAGGATGCCCTTGAATGAGTCTGAGAGGTTTTTCACTCCACACTTTTCACTGCAGATGTGGCCTTTACAAAGGCCTTCTTGCCGCTTAGAGAGTTTTCAGTTCATGTGGGGTGACCCTTCCTGTGAGTGCAAATGGGCTCCCCTGACTGGATGTGAAAATAGCAGCCCTCAAGGTCAATCCAGACTAGTAGGGATTGCATCTTCAGAAGCATCCACATGTCACCAACTAGCGACTTTCTCCTTCTCTCCCCCAGTCAAAGTAGACACTTTGGTGGAAAGAGACCATAGCCCTCTTGTGGTAATGACATCATGAGGTTTGCAGACAAATGGATGGAACTAGAAAATATCATCCTGAGTGAGGCAACCCAGACCCAGAAAGACAAACATGGTATGTACTCACTCATAAGTGTATACTAGATGTAAAGCAAAGGATCACCAGACTGCAACCCACAGCTCCAGAGAAGCTAGGAAACAAGGAGGACCCTAAGAGGGACGCGTGGATCACCCTGGGAAGGGGAAACAGAGATCTCCATGAATAAACTGGGGATGGGGGTGGGCAATAGAGGGGAGGGAATGGGGGATGAGAACATGAGGAAATGGGAGAGCCGAGCTGGGAGAGGGATGGAGGGGAGAGCAATGAAAGAGATATTTTGATAGAGGGAGACATTATGGGGTAAGGGAGAAATCTGATGCTAGGGAAATTCCCAGGAATCCACGAGGATGACCCAGCTTAGACTACTAGCAATAGTGGAGAGGGTGCCTGAACTGGCCTTCTCCTGTAATCAGATTGGTGAATACCCTAACTGTCATCATAGAGTCTTCACCCAGTGACTGATGGAAGCAGATGCAGAGATCCACAGCCAAGCACCAGTTCAGTCAAAGAGAGGGAAGAGGGATTACATGAGCAAGGTGGGAGGAGGGTGTCATCAAGATCATGATGGGGAAATCTACAGAGACAACTGAACCAAGCTCATAGGAACTCAAGAACTGTAGATGACAGCTGTGGAACCTGAATGGGACCGGAATAGACCCTTTGCATATGGGAGACAATTGTGTAGCTGGGTCTGTTTGAGAGGTCCCTGGCAGTGGGATCAGGATCTATCCCTGTATGAGCTGGCTTTCTGGAGCCCATTACCTATGGTCAGATGCCTTGTTCACCCTTGATGCAGGAGGGAGCGGCTTGGACCTGCCTCAACTGAATGTACCAGGCTTTGCTGACTCCCCATGGGAACCTTTACCTTTTTGGAGGAGGGGCTGGGGGGGTCTGGGGGGTGAAAGGACCAAGCAGATGCTGTAACAGGCTGCTCAGTCTTCTCTCAGAGATCAGGCCTCAATTTCAGTTTCCTGGGACTTGAGCAAGCAGTTTCTGGGAGGGCCATGAACAAAAGACATAGTCCTTGTAGTAGCTCCCTTTCTGCATGTACTCTGACTGCTTAAGGTTCAGTCAATTGTTTACTGTCTGGGACCCCTCACCAACTTAGAGCTACATGCATGGGTCAATGTGAATGTGCTAAGCCAGCCAGCCCCCATGGCAGCTCAAGGACAGAGCCTGGGACTTGTCCAGGCCTGCCTAAAAATGATAGCTGTAACACCCGAACCAGTAAATTCAAACGTTACATACCCTCACCCAATCATATGATGCCAAGGCTTGTAACATCCTGTTTGCAGTTTTTCCCTTTAAAAACCCCTCACCCTGAGAACTCAGGGCCATCCTCCTTCACCCGCTGTGTCGAGTGTTGGACATGGCCCAAGCCCAGGCTTGCTTGTTATCAATAAACCCCTGTGTGTTTTGCATCGGATACCGGCTCTGTGATGGTCTTGCTCGGGGGTCTTGCAACACAGCCACAACAGAGGTAGCGGTAGGAGGGATGAGAGGGGGATCTGGATCTGTGGTTGGTATATAAAATGAATAAAAAATTTATATAAAAAAACAAATTTTAAGGCAAAAGGAGACAATTCTGATAACATATAGCCATCAGATACAGACTTCCATGCTAAGAATTTAGTATATTTTTTCTTCTCTGTATTGTACACAGCTGCAAAAGGGAGGGTCCTACTGGTAATGTCGAAGCAAGACTCAAATGCTGTGAAACACCCTAAAATGCATAGGACAGCTCCTTTCAATCCCCAACAAAGAAGAATGCCACCCAGGACGTCAACAGTGCCATGGTAACAAAGTCACCCTAACATATCTCACCAACACTTCAAAGCCAACATATCAATGCTTATGACCCTAGGCTTATCTACTTCTACAACTGAGGATGGCCTATGGCCTCCACATTCATGTGCACACATGTGCACATACTCATGAACATACATGTGCACACACAACCAGAACATTTGTGTAGTAGACTATTGCTACCCTATGTTCTTATTTTATTCTTTATATTTATTATTATTATTATTAATTTTATGTATATAGGTTTTGCCGGCATGTATACCTGTGCTCAACTTATGTGCCTAGTGCCCACAGAGGCCAGAAAAGGGCATCAGATCCACTGGAACTGAAATCACAGATGGCTGAAAGTTGCCATATGCATGCTGGGAATCGAACCCTTGTCCTCTTCAAAAGCAGCAAGTACTCTTAACCACTGAGCCATCTCTCTAGCCCCTCATATTTCATTCTTTTAAATATTATTCCTTCCATTTATACTTACTAGGCAGTTAATGATGGCCATTTCCATCTACAGGTAGACACCCATATAAATATTTGGTATATTCATATACATATTTCATGTTATTACTCAATGTAAATAGTATCTCCAGAGGATCCAACTCTAGTTGGATAAAGTTTAATGTTTCAAAGGGGAAATTCTTTCAAGATCAGAAACAAATTGCTTCAGTTATTCCCACAGGATTAAACATTTTTGAAAGTATATTATTTCCTAATAAATCGCCAGAGACCTTCTTCAGTCTCAGCAAAATTTTCCTAGTCCATGAAAGGAAATATTAGGTCTATTTTCAGTTTGTGTTAAGTGCTGGATTTATCCAATCTATGGCTAATGATGCTAATGATGTTACTTGAAATGAATGTTAGCCTCTTCATCCTATACCAAAGAAGAACCTATCATGGTTACTCTTTCATTATTCTTGACTTCTGAAGTATGATCCACCTTATTGTCACCTGCTTCTTTGGAATAAAGTCCCTTCTGGAAAGCTAGTATGTTCTGATCAAGAAACATATCAATGGAATATAAACAGCTCAAGGAATGTGGCGAGATTTTTAATTTTTTTTTTCTGTTTTAAAAACACAAGTATGCATGGCAGAATTGTGACCATCTCCATATACTTGAGAACATTTTCCAGGGCTTACCAGGCTAAGGGGCTCTCCATCGGGTCTTTAAATCAGCAATTTGGAAGAGAAACTCTTGGTTTCAGCACATACCTTGCAAGCCAAAAAAAATTTTTTTTTTAAATCCACAGACTACTGTTTAGGGAAGCTGTATAATTTGGATCTCTTTTGAGGGTCACAGTGCAAACTAGAACTGTGTGATAACCAAGCGCTTCCCAAGCCTGTTCCCCTAAAGAAGGGTTTTCTTTATCACACACACATTCCACAGATGAACGAGAATATGGAGACTTGCCATGCTTCTGCCCTATTATTCTCTACTCTCTGGCTGTCTCTCCCTTTTAGGTCCCTTTCTTTCTCCACATTTTTCCTCTTTCTACTTTACACATATATGTGGCCTAGTAAATATGCACACACCCCATAAGTAAGAGAGGAATACAGTATTTTTGTCTTTCTGAGTTTTGCTTACTTTTCTTAGCATGATTTAGCTTACTTTTCTTTCTTTTCTTTCCAATCATTTTTCTCATAAATGAAATTACTCCATTTTTGTTTATGACTGGATAACTATTGTGTATATGCACCCCTATTTCCTTATTCATTTCTCTGTTGATGGACATGTAGGCTGATTCTACATTTTAGCCATTGTGGTCAGTGTAGCAACAAACATGGATATTTGAGTATTTTTGTGGTATGCTCACATAGAGTCCTTTGATTATATACCCTAGAGTGGTGTATGTGGATTGTATAGTAGTTCTAATTTTAGGATTTTATAAAAGAACATTTTTCATTTACAGTATTTTACCATGCTATAGAATTAACTTGGGGACAATGATGCTTTGAATAATGTCATAGGACATGTGAACTACATGAGGAAGCCAATGCCAGCCTTCCACAAGTCTGAATCTAGACTCATTGGCATTCTACACATTTGTTTATGGATCATCAGGAAGTCACTGCTGCACAATAATCCATGTATTAATTTCTATTTCATGACACATTCTCTTGAACTCCTCTTGATCTGTACTGTGCTTTTGTTGAACCACAGCCCAATAGTCAGATAAGAATACAAGTGATTCTTGCCCAGACACTGAGCCTTGTGGAATCAACATTATAGCACCCAAGATTGTTGATGTACTGTAGTACCCTAGACACAATCAACCTACTTGCCACTGAGAATAAGGAGGGAGACAATGGATTGCTAAATAAGTTTTGAGGGCCTTCCAATCCCCTCTTCCTTTATCTCAATGCTAGAAATGAAGAGACTGGTTTGTGACTTTCTTTGGTGCTCATTGAAATAGTGGGTAATGTAATGGCTTTAAGTTCAAGAATACTGACACTGAAGACCTGAGCATATTGTTAAATCAAGAGTTCTCAGACAATCCTAAGTGTATGGGTTGGAACTTTGATTTCTAAATGAGGCGGCATTGGAAGGTGGAGTTCAGTAGGGGAGAGTTTAGGTTACAGAGGTGAGGTCTTCTAGAATGTTCTCATGTAAGTGACTTCTCATTCTTGCAGGATTGGATTAGTTTTGTTGAAAATGGGTGTCCTGGTAGAAGCACAGAGCTGAAGGTATGGGGGTCAATGTATTTATCATCATCCCAAAATTGTTATAAAAGTTTTAATAAAGAATCAAAGGAACACAGTAGGTGAATTCTCAGTGTGGTCCTGCTATAGCAGTTGGGAGAAGTTACCAAGCCTTACTTCCTGTACCATTTGTGTGTGGGCATGTTTTAATAGATAAGAATTGGGCATCTCATTCTCTTGCTACGTAGTAAATTTTGTAACACCTATTGTCCTTTCTGAGACTGGGTATTTGGGGTGAGGTGCTAGGAGTCTTTAGGAGTTAGGCTATAATTGTTTACATAAGGCATCTCAAGTCAGCTGTGTAGAGTTCTGGTCCAACTGCTAGAGAGTAGGAGATTTGCAGTTTACTTTTAGTCCCTTTATTTTTTGCCTTTTTGTCTCTGCAACTGTCCCTCATGTTTTAGCCTCTTGTACACACTCCTGTCTGCTCTTCTGCTTGCTATTAATGGAGGCAACATGAAGCTCTCATTAATTCTGGCCAGTAATCTTGGACTTCCCAGCTTCTGAAACAATAAGCTAAAAAGCTCCTTTTATTATTACGAATTTCCTAGTCTTGGGTATTCTGTTATAGTAATAGAAATCAAAGTGAGACACACAATTGATACCAGGGATCAGGCATCGCTATAAATATACCTGTAGATATGGGTGTGGCTTTGGAAGTAGGTCATGCTAAGAAGTGTAGAATTTGGGGAAGACTAAGCAAATTCTAGAATGCCATAAACACAGCATTAATAGCAATTCTGATGAGGGTTCCTATGTCAAGAGGATTAAGTGATTTCAGGAAAATCTTAGAAGTTAATCAGGGGTTATTGGAGCCTGCATATAATAGACTTTCCTATGCTATTCTGCTGTCTGAACCCGGTTCCCATAGAACCTTGTGTACTTCCCTGGGAGGAATGCCTTGGCCTGCCCAGTGAATGCCACAGGCAAGATGTTTCTTCTCCCTCCTCGACAATCCAGCTTATTTCACTCAAGGAGATTGTGAAAACAGCCCCTATTTCACTATGTGACTTTCTGTGTCCTCAGCACATCTGCTGACAGTGACGAGAAACACTCTGTATGTTTAGCCTTGTTGCCCTGTCCCTGCTTTGAACCCTGAGCTATCTTGGAACAGAATTTTGAGAGATGCCCAGTAAAGGACTCTTAAGCATCATTGCCTTGAGTCCCCTGGTTCTGTTGAACCTCAAATTCAACTTCTGTTCCTTGACACTGGTCACTGAATAGGTTGCAATAGGTTATGACCAGCATGCTGATAGAAACATGGACAAAGAAATTCCATTCAGATGAGATCTTAGATGGGAAGAAGGAAGTCTTATTTGGAATTAGAATAAGGGTTAGTCTTATTATATAGTTGCAAATAATTTGGTTGTATTATGTCCATGCTCTTATGCCCAGGCTGCTGGAAGGGTAGAATTGGTTTGTTTGTTTTTTGAAGCAGGGTCCCTGGCTACACTGGAGCTCACTATGTATACCAGACTGACCTCAAATGTGCAGCAGCCCTCTTGCCTCTCTGTCTTCAGAGTACTGGGATTACAGATACATACATACACCTGGCCTTTGGAGGTGTAGCTTAAGGAGGATGACTAGGTATTTGAGGGACTGAAACATCTAAGCAGGAAAGGGTTGAAGCAGCTTCCCCACACCTTTAACCACTTTGGACAGTTAGTACTGATGGTCAACCTGACAGGTCATAGAATCACCTAGGGGGCAGAGTTCTGTGCGTATCTATGAGGGAGTTTCTAGACTGGATTCACTGAGGAGGGGAAGACTCAGCCAACTATGAAGGGCACCATTTCTTGGGCTGGAGTCCTGGATGGAATCAAAAGGAGAGACAGAGCTGAACACCACACCAGCGTTCATCTCCCTCTCTCTGCTTCTGACTGCAAACACATTGTGACCAGCTGCCTCAGGCTTCTGATGTCATGTCAAGCCTTCCTTCCTAATCATGGTAAGTGGAACGATAAGCTCAGGTAACTCCTTCATCTCCTAAGCTGTTTCTTGTTAAGTATTTAGTCACAGCAAAGAGAAAAGTAATTAACACACCCACTTACAGTAAGATGAGTGTGGGAAGGACTGACCCAGGATGTACTTACAATTATAATTAAAAAATAAACAGAGTATTAAAAATGGAAAATTTGCAGCCTATACATCAAACAAACAAACAAACAAACCCCAAAATATTCCGTTAGAGGATTGGCAAGCAACCAGTTAGTACAGAGATCAGCGTGACTAGATGAGAGCCAGGTGCTATGCGTCAGAACAAAGGCATTTCAGAGGACTTTTAAGATTGTCCTCCCCATCCCAGCAACCTTAGAGCCTTAAAGGGCAGAATAGGCTCACTGCCCAGAGCTACCTTGGCCTCTGCTCCCTGGTTTTCAGCTGTGGTTCTGGTGGTTTCATGGGCAATTCAACCAGCACTCGAGAGTGCACAAGCAATAAGCCTCGGCAATGCCCATGTGGTGCTCATTCTGCAGGTGTGCAGAATACAAGAGCCACGGAGGCGTGGCAGCTCCCTCTTAGATTACAAAGGATCTAGTGGACTGTTTGGCAGACAAGGCAGAAACCTGAGGCAGGCCTGGAAATAACCACAGGGAATCTCCACTAGAGCTGTGCCTAGTAGAGCCATGGGAATGCTATCTCTGCTGCTGGTATCCCCAACCCCCAAGATAGAGCATGCATAGCACAGAACAGCATACTGGGAAAGCTGCAGACACCAGTGTGTGGTTCTGACTGAAGACAGCAGCTGTATGAACTGAGCTTCACAAATCCACAGAGGCAGGGTTATTTGTAGCCAGAGGAATCCACCTCTTTGTTCAAATGTATCCAGAGAGTGGTACCTGGAATGAAAGTTTATCTTTCAGTTTTAAGAGATGATGTTGACATTTCTGGGTTTGGGCTCGCTTGGAGTCCATTACTCCTTCCTCTTGACTTCATTCTCCCTTCAGGAAGGGATGTCTGCTCTATCTCTAACTCACTATTGCCTATCAGAAGCGGATCACTTGTTTTGATTTTATAGGTTTGAAGCTGGAAGGAAATTGCTTCAAGTCTTAGATGAGGGTTGGGACTTTTGAGCCAATGCTGGAATCATTTAAGACTGGGACTATTGATATGGAATGAACATGTTTTACATGATCAGAAGGACATTAATATATGTTGAATCCTACTTCCTCAGTATAGCAATGTTGGGAGGTGAGGCCTGTGGGAAGTGTATGGGATGTGTGAGAAGAGCTCTTGTGAATGAACACTTGGCTTTCTCCCGTGAGTGAGTTCGCACTTTTGCGAGAGTGGGTTGTTATGAAGTGAAGCTGCTGCTTGTGTTTTGTCTCTTGTACTTGTTTGTGCTTGCCCTTTCACTTTCTACCATAAGCCGAGGCAGCATGAAGCTCTTGCCACCTGTTCCAGAATTCCCAGTATCCACAACCATAAAGCTGTAAACTGAAGTTCTCAGAAAATAGAAAAGCCACATCTGTGTTAAAGAGTCTGCGCATTCTGATTATCGAAGGTTAAAATGTTCAGAGCAGACACATTATCTTGGGGGTATTTTTATTCCTTTTGAAAAGTACTCATTTCCCACCCCTGTGTTTGATATCTTTGTGATTATTAAGACCTTTAAAATGTATTCTTAGCAGACTACTAGCTCCCATCAATCCAAAAGCTTAGAATGGCACAGGATAGCATCTTAAATGTGTAGCAGAGGTTTCCCTGCTTTGCTGCAACCCACCTTCCTCTGGTACCCACCAAGGTGTTTGATGTATGACCCACCTTGATGTATGATGTTCTTTGCCTTGAAACTAATAAAATCTGGTGTAACTATTTCCATATTGGAATGCATCTTTCAGGGCAACTGAAGCTTGCATTGCTGGACCATGGCTACTCAGATTTGGCTCGAGAATAGTTATTTATTAGGTTTGAGGTGAAAATTTTGTTTCTGTGTCAACAGGCCCACACAAACCTCTCTTGTTTAGAAATCATCGTGTCTCACATATTCGATTATAGCAACAGAAAATTGACTAAGGCACATACCTGCAGTAGAAAATAAGATTTAGAAAAACTTTCCAACCTACCAAAAATCACTGATCGTGGATGTCATGACCACATCAATTTGATATAAACTCACAATTTCTGTGTTTACCTCATTACAAACCAGGAATATTCAGTTCACAGATCAGTGCTTCAGATGATCCTTTAAGTGTCATTGTTCTAAACTTATTTTACTCTATCAACATGTGCATATAAATACAAAGACATAAGTATTATGTGAATATTTTCAATGGCAAAATATTGGAAGCAATCCAAATGTTCAACAGTAAAAGACCGGGAAAATGCCTTATGGTATATTTCTTAAAGGAAATGCTATGTACTTGTTGAAACACTTGGAGGGGCTAGCGAGATGGCTCAGTGGTTCCAAACGTGCTGCTCTTGCATAGATCTCAGGTTCAATACTCAGCACCCACATGGTGCACGTACATACATGCTGGCAAAACACTCAAAGACATGAAATAAAAAGAAATGATTTTTGAAAATGTTTAGAAAGTATACATTTTGAGAAATATTGCAAGCCCAGAGCAAAACAAAAAGGAGATGTGTTTTTGTTTTTTCTTTTATGGTTGAAGAAGAGATAAAGGCTTGGATGTGCACTGAAAACTAGAAGTTGTGGCAGAGACTCTTAGTAGTATACTAAGTCTGTATTTCTTTTCTTCCATCATTATGACTTTGCTCAGTGTATTTCCTAGCAGACCTAGCAGTTAAGTAGAGTCAATTAGACCTTCACCAATGGATAAAGACAACATGTCATGGGTGAGTCTGGACATTATGACTCTACCTTTGTAGTTTTTCTTGATTTTTTGATACCTTGTCACGATGTGTGGGACATTTTGAATTGAATCCAGTTGAAGTGGTAAGTCACCATAGGCCATGCAGATGATACTAATTCCCTAGAGGACAGCAGTATAACAATAGCAAGGAAACTTGGACATCCACACAGAGGAGAGCCTCGATATTAACTTCAACTGTATTTATTGGGTCAATCAATGCTGGGTATGATGGTTAATGTTGATTGTCTGCTTGACAGAATCTAGAACTTTCCAGAAGTCAGACATCAGGGATGCCTTAGAGTTTCTGGATTAGGCTAGCTTCTCGTTATGCCTATTGGGGGAATTATCTAGATTAGGATAGTTGAGGTAAGAAGGCCCACCTTAACTGAATGACACTATACCCTCGCCTGAGATTCTAGACTGGAAAAAAGACAATGAACTGAATATCAGCATTCATTTCCCTCTGCCTCCTAACTGCAGACACAATATAAACAATTGCTTCAAGCTCCTGCCACCATGCCCTCCTAGCCACGATAGACTATACCCTCAAACTGTAAGCCAAAATGAACTCTTCCTCCTTTAAGCTCTTTTCGTCAGATATTCTGCCACAGCAACAAGAAAAATAGCTAATATATTGGTACAGAGAATTAAAATTCTGTATTATTGGATCTCTGTGTTATCACAACCTAACCTATACATTTCGTTACAATACAGAGAGATTTCTTGGGAAGCAAAAGATGGGTCGTGTAAAGATTTATGATTCATTGTGTATCCTCTTGTGATATTTGAAAATTAAAGAACCATTTGTAAGCACTAGCATATATGCTTTTAAATTAGTAATAAAATCAGAGCAATGACAACTTTTAATCAAGAAATGTCAAGTCTAAGTTTCTCATACTGGAAACTTGAATGAGGAATCAATGAGTCTCAGAAACATCTTCATTAAGCACCGAATTCACTCTCTTCTCTTCCTAAGTACATTTCATAAGGAGAAAATAAAACTGCTTGTCACTTTCCTTAGCTCTTGGTTCTGTCAATGGACTTCTTCCAAAGAGCATATGCTTCATAGAGAGCCTTCCTGACTTCCTGCATTGGTTACGTTTCTCATCTCTGTGAACAAAAGCCCACCAAGAAGTAACTGAAGGGAAGAAGGATTTACCATGGTCCATGGTTTGAGGCAACAACAGTCTGTCTTGGTTGGGGAAGACACGGCAGTGGGAGGGATCTCAGCTGGGGCATGAGGCAGCTAGTAAGGAAGCAGAGAACCCAAGCTGGAACTGTGTCAGACTATAAGCCATAACCCCTACCTCCACAATTCTATGTTTATTATCTGGGCCTCATGTCCAGAAGATTCCACAACTTCCTAAAATAGCACCACAAGCTGAGGACCAACTGTTCAAACACATGGGTCTGTGGGGGACGTTTCCCATTCAAATGTAACAGTAACACTACTGAAACAATGTCTACTTAGTTTTTTTTTTTTTTAATCAAAACTATTAGGGACTAGAAGAAAAGCCTTTTATCAGTCATGAAGTTAATGTTGTGGCTACAGGGATATTATGGACTGACTGCTTGTGCTAATTTGACTTCTGTTGAAAGCCTAATCCTGCTAGTAAGGTTACTAGGAAGTGAAACCTTTGGAAAGTAACTAGGTAGTGAAGCCCTTGGCAACGAGAATAGGGCTATTGTGTAAGGCACACCCAGAGAGCTGTCTCACATGTTTTTATCATGTGAATAAGCAGTCAGCAATACAGAAAAGAACCCTAACCAGAAACCAGTCATGCTGGTGCCCTCCTCTCACATTTGATATCTGCACAGCCGATGGAATCCAATTTCAGTTATCCAGAAGCCAATCAGTCTGTGGTACTTTGTATCACAAGACCGCAGCCCAAATCAACCAAGACAAGAAACAATCTCTAACTGCCCTGTCACTCTCTTGTGTCAGTTTGGTAGAATGATTTTGTATTTTGTCCTCATGCCTCACTTGTTCTCAACTTATCCTGGTCACAATACAGGTTCAATGTGACAAAATTAAATTGTCTTTGACCAACTTGTTCTAATTTCTATTTTGTCCATATTAAATAATATTAGAACATACTATTTTGGTAAAGTCCTTAGAAATGCGTATTTTAAAATATCCCATCTTGCAACGTTAACGAAAGCTGTACTTAACAACGGTAATACAAACTGTGCTTAAGGAAAGACGGTGCTTTGAAGGGTTTTCTTCTTTACATTTAAAGGGATTCTCCCCCTTTCTGGGTAGTTGCACATGGTCATGTATGTGAGTTTATTTGGAGACAACTTGGGTGTTGTTTTTCTCGGGTATCATCTACCCTGGCATTTTGAGGTAGGATCACTCACTGAAACCTAGGTCTCCCCTGATTGTGATAGGCTGGCTGGCCATAGAGCCCTCTTTCCACTACCACCACCTCCTGCCCTGGGATTAGAAGTACATTCTACCACACCTGGTCTTTTCTTTCATTCATTCTTTCTTTCTTTCTTTCTTTCTTTCTTTCTTTCTTTCTTTCTTTCTTTCTTTCTTTCTTTTTTTTAACTAGTGTTATGAGAACTCCTCTGAGTCCTCATGTGGCAAGCACTTTACCAAGGGAGCTATCTTTTCAGGCCTTATGTTCTTATATTTGCATAATCTCTAGTTGTTTTCATATACATTTCATGAGATGGTTCATGACGATAAAAGACAGAGGATGCTATAGGCTGACCAAAAGAAGCAAGAGGCTTTTAGATGTAGTGAGAAGTGTCAAGATTGTTCTGTTCAGGAGAATTAGTAAAAGAAACCAATAGACACTTGGAATTTTTTCTTCTGAGACTAAAATAAGATTGAATTAATTTCTCTATAATAATTATCTAATTATGAAAGCTGCTTCCCTTTTGATTTTTTTCCCCGAAATTTTTCAAAAAAGAAATCTCAACAATAATCAATACAGATGACAACTTTTATATTACAATTCTGGTTTCCTATTATAGATTTATCACACATTTGTCTTTTTTTTATGGTTTTTCGAGACAGGGTTTCTCTGTGTAGCTTTGCGCCTTTCTTGGATCTCGCTCTGTAGACCAGGCTGGCCTCAAACTCACAAAGATCCACCTGCCTCTGCCTCCCGAGTGCTGGGATTAAAGGTGTGTGCCACCACCGCCCGGCCACATTTGTCATTTAAAATGAAGAATTTTTAACCATTCATTTTAAGATTCCAATGGGAATTAACAAATACTCCAAAAGCTTTTCATTTAAGTGGATGCCTTTAAAAATGGTGAAGAAATAAAAGGAATTTGAAAACTATCCCTTTCAGTTTTTAAGTAACATCAAACCTTAAAAGTAAATATTGTAGGCAGTGTCTGTAAATTGAAGTGGGTTATGTGAGAGGGTTTGGAGAGAGGGAAGAGAAAGAGGAAATGATGTAATTGTATTATAATCTCGAAAAATATTTTAAGAAGTCATTGTAAAAGAAGGATCAATGCAATCACAATGTAATATAACCCCATATCCATGCCTATATCATCAATTTCACTAGCATCTTAATGTCAAGTTACAGTAGCAAATATTCTTAGTGATTGAAAAGTACCTATAATAGGCTGCCTGATAAGATTGCCCATGTTATCTAACCCTCTGGTATTGATGATCTGTGATAAAGATGGCAGGCTATCCCTGAATTTCTGTCCAAGGAAACGGTTAATGACTGACTTAGACAATCACTTATCTTGGTCAAACTATTTTCTCTTAGCTGAGGTGCTCCTAGCTCTGTTATCCTGGTTTTCATCAGTTTTCCCTGGGACCCGAGGTACTTGTTGCCTGGAGCTGGTAGGATCTGTGGTTGACTTTGATAAAGTAGAATACTGCTGCAGTGGTGGGCTCTCATTTGCCCGATTAGCTTCCAAAAGAGTGGCTCTTGTTATAGACCTCTGTGTCTGCTCTTCTTGGCTTTGATGAAGCAATCTGCCTTGGGAGAAAAACCAACACAGCAGGCAGCTGAGAGCAGTCTTTGACTAACATACAGGAGAAAGTGAATCTTGGGGATAATTGCATGGATGTGAGCTTGGGAGTGGATCTCAGAGTGAAGTCTCTGAGAGAGACCCATGCATTCTTAGTTACTCTCATGCCCACCGTTTCCTCCCTCTCTCCCTGCCACTGCTGCCGACCTACCCACTTCCTTACAAGACCTTTCTTATGCTCAGTACTTTTGTGTAGGCCCACTGTAGGTAACCATAGTTGCTATGAGATCATGATTACAGAGGCTGTGTCAATCCCAGAAGATAGCATTTTCAGCCCTTCTCCATCATACATTCTTTCCGCCTCTTCTTCCACAAACTTATCTGAGCTCTAGAGGAGCTGGTACAAGTGTCCTGTTTAGGGCTGAGCACAATTGTCACTTTTTCTCAGCACCTCCAGAAGCCATGTGTCCCTGCACTTACCACAGTTCATTGCAAAGAGAAGCTGTGTGGTTTTATGATGGTATGGAGTCATGACTTCCCAGCATTAGTATTGCCTAATGGAATCAATGTACAAATTGTTATACCGTGAATCATTTTCAGTCAAGACCACATTTTTTAGACTTTGCCAAAACAAGTTTTCTGCTTTGGGGTTGTCAGGCCACTGAAGAATGGAGCTCTTACAGATTCTCCGCCGCAGCCTCAGGTACTGTGAGTACTGTAACACAGGTTCTAGGAGAATGAAGATAATCACATCCATGTTCTCATCCATCAGTCTTTGCAAGGCCAAGTAGAAAGCTGTTTTAAAGTTCCAGCTCTTGGCATATTTTTTGGTTAAAACAAAGATCGTTTTCTTGCTCTGGTTTATGCTCTGCATGAGGTTATCGATAATGGCTAATCCCGGATCCCAATCCCTCTCCTCTAAGCAAAGGAGGACATTTTTGTCTTCACTCTCTTCAAGGTGGTAGCGAAGCTCATTGATTACCCAGTCAGTAACAGACACATCTTTGGTGTCGTAAGAAATATAAGCATCATAGAAAGTTCGGGATGTGGCCAAAGACCTGTAGCCTCTTAACTTCGCTGAACACATGTGATAGATAAACCAAACATCCCAGTAAAACAGACGATGAACCAAGGCAGTCAACATAACCATAGAGGTGATAAGGAATGTGAGGGAAAACAGGATTGCTGCAGTGGTATCCGAAAGACAAGTCATGAGCTCTAGACTCATAATACTCTTCCCTTTTTGATCCCCAGGACTGGAACAAATAACATCTACCAGTCTAGGAATTGTGGTATGCACATTTTCATCTATCCAGATTCGAAAATCACTTATGTCACATGTGCAGTCAAAATGGTTCCCACTTAGTTCTAGAACAGACAAGTTTGTTTTAGTCTTAGTTTGCAGGGAGGACTTATTGATCATCTTTATCATGTTGAAACTTAGATCCAGGTGCACCAGACTACTGGCTTCATCGAGGAAGCCAGAGGGCAGGTGAGAGAACTTATTGTTACTCAGCAGCAGTGTCTGCAGGGAATGTGTAAACTTAGACAGGCAATTGCTTAGAAAATACAGGTTGTTTCTCCGCAAGTCCAGCAAATAGAGCTGAGGAAAATGCTGGAGTGATGTCCAGTTAAAGAAACGTAGCTTGTTACCATTGATACGTAACTCTTTGAGGGTCTGGGGCAAGCTGAGGAATGCTTCATTTGGGATTTGTTGAAGGTTATTGTAAGATAAGTCCAGGTGTGTCAGATTCTGGAGATTTCTGAAAATGGTCCAGTAGCTGTTATCACCTGCATTCCACAAAAGGTCAAGGCGGTTTCCGCTAAAAACCAATTCGTTCAGGGACATGCTTTTCAGCTCTTTGTCCTCTGTGAGAGTGTAAATGCCATTGTAGCTCAAGTTTAACACCTTGAGGTATATTAAGTTCTGGATAAATCCTAGACGGTGTGTTACCCCTGCAATACTGAAATAGTGTGCATTGTGGCTCAGGTCAAGCACTTCTAGATAGTGAAGTTCACTGAAAGCCTTGTTATCATCAAAGTCTAATCTGTTGTTGGATAAATCCAAATATTTGATGTAGGGCATGGCTGAGAATTCTGTGCCATTCAACACTTGATTGTTGGCATTGAAGGACAGATTTAAGCAGGCGATGTCCTGAAAACCTTCAAACTGATTTTTCCCAATAAAGAAAATATTGTTCAAACTTAAATCCAAGGCCTTGCCATAATTAGTACACTGTTTTTTTATTAAAGGTTTGGTGCTATGATAAAAATTCGAGTGTGGATCAAACTCAGGGACTGTTGAGCGAGGTTTAAGAATATGATTTGGCAAAGAGATGCTGTTTGTACAATCTACTGGAGGTGATATACGGTTTCCTGACAAGTAAATAACTTTCAGATTGCGAAAATCTTGGAAAACTTTAAAATCAATTTTTGTAATAAAGTTAATGCCCAAGTTGATAGTCGTTAAGTTTGGAAGACTCTGGAGGGGCTTGAAATGTTCCCGTTTAAGTTCTCGGAACACATAGCCCTTTAAGTGCAATTTCTTGAGAGAATGAAGCATAGAGAAGTTTGGGGAAATAGTAATAGACTGTAAATGTTTTTCATGTTGAAAGTTGAAAGATAGATCAAGGATTTGTAAACTGGGTAGTTTGGTTAAGAATTCCCCCGAGGCAATTTCTTGCACTAAATAGTTGAATTCAAGGTAGAGTTCCTTCAGATTTGTCAGACTGTCGAACCAGGAGGAAGGAATCGACTGGAGGGAAGTGCTGGAGAGGTTTAGATAGCGAAGTTGAGTGAGACTTCGAAAAGCAAGACGATGTATGTTGAGGGACGAGTTTATCCTGCAAGGTGTACAATTAAATGGGGCATTGAAACACATCGGACAGTTTCCACTCAAATCCAATACCATTAATTGTTCCAGTCCCTTGAAGTCTTCCTCAGTTATATTCATGATCTTGGCATTACTCAGAAAAAGTTTTGTTAGGGAGCTTGGTAGTTTGGGAGGCACGTGGACAAGACTGTTGAAAGACAATGAGAGCTCTTTCAAGCGTGTAAGGTTTTGAAATGCCCCATCTTCCACAATAAAGTTTTGATTACAATAAAAATAGCAGTTCCAACCCAAATAGAGTCTTTCCAAGTTCCTAAGCCCCAGAGTGTTGTTTTTAGTCACCATAATTATATTGTTTTGAATCAGGCTAAGTTCTGTCAAAGACTCAGGCAGGCCAGCAGGCATAGCGTCTAACTGGTTGTCTTCAAGCAGTAACACCTTTAGATTACTTAGGTTAAGGAACGCCCCATCTGTAATATTCATACCATTTTTATTTTCATTTGGGTGCTGTTGATTGGCATTGCGGTTCAGATTTATTTTAGTGAGGTTTTGCAGCTCTTGAAAGGACTCGCTTGTTATGTGCGTGATGAAATTGTCAGACAAGTCTATTTCTGTCACGTATTTGCCTATAGTTTGGGGAACTTCTTGTAGTCGACGTTCATTGCATTCTGCAATCACAAGGGCCTTATGTCTTTTCTCATCACAGGGATAGCTTCTGGAATAATTTGCTTTGAAGAAGGACCCACTGGTTCCAGAGGTGAGCAGGCAAAAGTAGGTCAGAATCCATGGCTGAAGGGACATGTTCTAAGGAAAACCAAAAGCGGAAGTACAGTATTAGAGTCGCAACAGTTGCTAGGCATTTCTTGGTGAAATTAGCACTGCTCCATCATACTCATATGAGCTTTGAGGTGTGAAATGCTACTGATAGTTTAATACATTATATCAAATGAGTTTCAGAATATTTGTATGTTTTTACCTTCCAGGGGGCTAAAAAAGTTAAAGATGAAACTCTTTGAGATATGATGACAGGAAACTTTTGAAGAGGTATTAATCAAGATGCCCCCACCACATTGGGTCTGAGATGAAGCATGGTTGTGGGTAATACAAAGTCTATAGCATGGCATGGCATATATTTTTTTTTAGCAACAAACTAGTGGTATAATCATTTTTTGCATATGTAGTGTGTATGCATGTGTGTGGGTGCATGTATGTGGACATGTGTGTATTAGTGTCCATGCATGCATGTGGAAGCCAGATATTGACACAAATTTTCTTCCTCTATCACTGCCCACTTTACTTACTGAAGTGAGATCTCTCATGAAACACAAAGCTTACTAGTTTGGCTAGTCTAGCTAGGCAGCTTGCCTCAGAGATCCAGTGTGTCTGTCTCCCAAGAGCTGGGATTACAGGTAGGCCACCACACTTGCTCAGCTTATATGTGGCTTCTGGGGGCTCGGAACTAGGGTCCTCACACTACACAGTAAGTGCTTTATCCACTGAGTTGTTTCTCCAGCCCTATTTGGCATAACTCTTGATAAAACTTTGTCCAGTTCCCAAGAAGAACTCAAGTCCAGCATCCATAACAGTACCATCCAGGACACTTAAGTCGAAGTCATCACCTGCTTTCCATAGTTTTTGTAGTTATTTCCTCTGCTGTTTTTGTTCATCTGTGGTGATGACACATATCATTTTTTCATAGTTCTTTACATTGCTAGAAACAACAATTGCTAGAACAACAATTTTCCTAATATTTTTCCCTGTTAAATTTATGATTTCATTTTCTCACATTAAAATAACTTACCCCACTAAAACTCTTTTGGCATTAAGTGTGAGAGGTAAACTCTTATTCTTTTCTTTTTTTGAGATAAGGTTTTTCTGTGTAGCCCTGGCTGTCTTGGAATTTGCTCTGTAGACCAGGTTGGCATTGAACTCAGAGCTCCACCTGCCTCTGCCTCCCAAGTGCCAGGATTAAAGGCGTGAGCTACCACCATTCGGCAAATTATTCTTCTCTAAATGGAGTGCCAGTTGTCTCAGAATCACTTGCTGAATCACCTGATCCCTGCTTTGCTATGCTCGATGTTCCACGTACAACTTTCTTGCACATTTGGATCCGTTTCCAGACTCTCTGATCTGTTTCATCTGTCCATTTATATTAAAAACTAAAATGTGAGTAGGTGTTTATGTGTATAGACGTTTTATCTGCATGTATGTCTGTGCACCATGTATGCCTGGTATCCTTAGAGGCCAGAAGAGGGTATTGGGCCCCCTGGAACTAGAGCTACTGACAGTGGTGAGCCACCATGTAGGTGCTGGGAATTGAACCTGGGTGCTCTGGAAGAGTCCTGTCAAACACCGAGCGATCTCTCCCACCCTTGTGAATACTTCTTAAGCAGAGAAAAACATATTCAGCCTCACTCAAAAATTACACTTATTCCAGTTTTAAACCAAATCTATTGTGCAGATAGACATGTTATGAAACAGGAACTCTCGTATTTTGCTGGTAGAAATGCAAGTTAATGCTACCTCTAGGATGGACAGCAGTTTTTTAACACCTTTCAAAAACTAGAAGTATATACCTGGAATCAGCAATTTCAATTCTAGAAGTAGATCCTGAAGACATAGCTACACATGCCAATGTCTATGTAGAAAGATGTTCTAAGCAAAACTTTATCAATAGCAAAAGATTGAAAACAATCTAAATTTCTATGGATAGAGGTCTGGTTGTAGTCCTATCACAGAATACTGTATAGAAATGAAAAAAATATATAACAATTTTTATATTCATTCATTAAGCAAATATTTATTGGGTGTGTATTTCATTTCAGGAATTGTTTTCAAACTCAACACTGAAAAAAAATAATGCCTGCCTATCTGATGTCTATACTGAAAGTTAGAAAGTTAGGTAGAAGATTAGATGGAAGATGGTAAAGATGAGAAGGCAGAGGGTTATGTAGAAGGTCCTTCAGTTGTACTTACATTTTTGTTATGATTAGACTGAGGTTATAGGTTTTGGAAGAAAGACATCATTGAAATACAGTGTGTCATTCTTTTTTTTTCGGTTTTTCGAGACAGGGTTTCTCTGTGTAGCTTTGTGCCTTTCCTGGAACTCACTTGGTAGTCCAGGCTGGCCTCGAACTCACAGAGATCCACCTGGCTCTGCCTCCCGAGTGCTGGGATTAAAGGCGTGCGCCACCACTGCCCGGCCAGTGTGTCATTCTAATAAGACTAAGATTACATGCTATCAACATGACTTTCCCAGTTGATGCAGACCTTGATCATCGCATTGGGAGAGTTTTGGTAAGGTTCCTATTACAACTTGTAACTACAAAATAAAAAAAAAAACATTAATTTTTAAAAAGGACTATGGGAAACATGTGTCATGGTAAAATCGTATCCCAGACATTTTCCTTTGCAAACTAATAAAGCTTTGGTAGGTAACACATCCTTGGTGAATCAAGAGAACAGGCTCCATCTACTGTGGCCCCACTTTCTTCAAATTAAGATTTCCATACCTAGTTTCAAATACAGTTATCTATTTCATACAAAGCAGAACAATTGAGCATGAAAAGTGCTAGGAACCATTTGCCACCAACAGAGGAGTCTATGGAGAGTTGCTCAAAGTTCCTTCAAGATGAAACCAGTCTCTCACACAGTCTAAAGTAACTGGGTATGAGTTGTGGGTCATGGAAAAAAAGAACTGAGTAAATAGCCTGAAGTTTCTAACACTAGGTTCTCAAAAGGCACCGAGACAAAACATGAGTGGACACATTCCAAATAGCTGAAATTTGAAAAGTGCATCGAATGGTGAGCAGTGGACAGCAAGAAAGTTGAGGAGAAATGGTTGATTGACCAGTTGATGCCTCGACACTCCACACAGGCCCTCACAGAGTTTCTGTTCATTGTTGTCTTAGTTACTGTCTCTTGCTGTGAAGAGAAACCATGACCAAGGCAGCCTATATAACAAAAGGCCATCTAGTTGGAGGCTTGCTTACAGTTTCAGAGGGTTGGTCCATGATTACCATGGTGAGGAGCATGGCAGCAGGCAGGAAGGCATGATCCTGGGGCAGTACAGTAGCTGAGAGCTTACATCTGATTCAAAGTTGTAGGCAGAAATAGGGGGAGATTGGACCTGGTGCAGGCTTTTGAAACTTCAAAGTCCACCCCTAGAGATACACCACTTTCAAGAAGGCCACACCTCTTAATCCTTCCTAAATAGTTTACCAACTGGGAATCAAACATTCAAATTTATGAGGCTATGGGGGCTATTCTCTTTCAAACCACCACAATTGCTAATTGCAAGGTATTCAGCTGAAGTCCAGGGAACATCATCAAATACTCCCTGGCAAAGCAATACCATATCCATCTGGATTTTAGAGGGGTAGAGAGCGTAGACACCAAAATAACCTAGCAAAGGCTGCATTTCTTCAGTAAAGTGTTACTGTAAGGGTAGCAAATGGAAGCTGAACACCAGATGAAGTAAGGTAGACTTCTTTTTCCTCTTCCTCCTTTCCTCTCTCTCCTCTCCTGTCCTCTTTCTCTCCTCCTTCCAACCTCCTTTTCTTACTAGACTCTTTGATCCATTTCATCTGACTGTTTGTGCTTGATACATACTTAATATGTAGAGCCCTCTTATGAACACAGCCCAGTAGAACATGGACCAAAATCTATCTTCTTTTTCCTGTTCCTCTTCTTTCTCTCCTTATTCCCCTCACCTCTTTCCCTCCTTCAGTTCTCTTCTCTCTCCTCTTCTTCCTCCTTCTTCTCTTCTCTTCCTTAATCCTTTCTTCTCTCCTCTCCTCCTCACCCTTCACTCTCCTTCCCTCCTTGACATGTTAGAAATGGAATTTAGGACCTTACACATGCTGGGGCAAGTGCTCTACCACAAATTCATGTTCACCATAGTATAAAACACATATGAAATGATAACTATGAGAATAAAATAGAGAAGCAGCAACTTTTCCAATAAAACACAGAAATGCAATAATGAAAGTAAAACATAGTAAAAGTGTTGGGGTATGTGCATGTGAGTACAGGTGATCCTGGAGGCCAGAAGCAGACAGACAGAGACAGACACATACAGAGATGGGGGAATTCCATGGAATAATTTTCACCATAGAATCCTGGGAAGGTTTGGGAGCTGGGAAGCAAAGGTATCTCAGGGGAGGCAGAACAGTGGATTGGTTAAGAGTCTGAATAAGAAGTTAGACTGGGAGCCGTGGCCGCGCTCCCTAATGCCAGCGCCGCCTCTCGCTTGCAGAGCTCCAGCCGAAGGAGAAGGGGGGTAAGTAAGGAGGTGCCCATACCATGGCTCGTACAAAGCAGACTGCCCGCAAATCCACTGGTGGTAAAGCACCCAGGAAACAACTGGCTACTAAAGCCGCTCGCAAGAGTGCGCCCTCTACTGGAGGGGTGAAGAAACCTCATCGTTACAGGCCTGGTACTGTGGCACTCCGTGAAATCAGACGTTATCAGAAGTCCACTGAACTTCTGATTCGCAAGCTCCCCTTCCAGTGTCTGGTGCGAGAAATTGCTCAGGACCTCAAAACAGATCTGCGCTTCCAGAGTGCAGCTATTGGTGCTTTGCAGGAGGCAAGTGAGGCCTATCTGGTTGGCCTTTTCGAAGATACCAACCTGTGTGCTATCCATGCCAAACGTGTAACAATTATGCCAAAAGATATCCAGCTAGCACGCCGCATATGCGGAGAACGTGCTTAAGAGTCCACTATGAGGGGAAACATTTCATTCTCAAAAATTTTTTTCCTCTTCTTCCTGTTATCAGTAGTTCTGAATGTTAGATATTTTTTCCATGGGGTCAAAAGGTACCTAAGTATATGATTGCGAGTGGAAAAATAGGGGACAGAAATCAGGTATTGGCAGTTTTTCCATTTTCATTTGTGTGTGAATTTTTAGTATAAATGCAAGATGTAAAGCATTAATGCAAGCAAAAATGTTTCAGTGAACACATTTCAACAGTTCAACTTTATAACAATTATAAATAAACCTGTTAAAATTTTCTGGACAATGCCAGCATTTGGATTTTTTTAAAATAAGTAACTTTCTTATTGACGGCAACTAAATGGTGTTTGTAGCATTTTTATCATACAGTAGATTCCATCCATTCACTATACTTTTCTAACTGAGTTATCCTACATGCAAGTACATGTTTTTAATGTTGTCTGTCTTCTGTGCTGTTCCTGTAAGTTTGCTATTAAAATACATTAAACTATAAAAAAAAAAAAGAAGTTAGACTGGGGAGTGGAGAGAGGGCCCAGTGGTTAAGAGCACTGGCTGCTCTTCTAGAGAACTTGGGTTAAATACTCAGCATGCACATGGCAGCTTATAACTGTTTCTAACTCCAGTTGCAGGGGATCCAACACCCTCCTCTGGCTTCTATAGACACTGAATGGAAGTGATGGGCAGACATACAAGCAGGTATAACACCCCCATATAATAATATATATATATATATAATGTTATGTGTATATTATGTCATAACATATATTTTATGTTAGATTGTCCTCATTCCACCCCTTACCAAGACTTACAGTCTGGAATGGTGAAATCCAGGAGCCTTAGACAGAAGTCAAGGCCAGTATGAGCTACTGGAGAGAGAACAGGAAGGGATAGAGGGTTAAAGAATGCTCTGCCAGTGGAGCACAGGACACCATACTCATTCCATGCTCAGCTCTGGGAACTCTGGCATCTGTCTCAGTGATGAACATCCACTTCAGCAGCCCGGGCAGGAAGCTGCATGGACTCACTTTGGGGAAGTAGGGTCTGGATCAAGGTGAGGCTAGGGAGACACATGTCATAACTACAAAATGATAGGGAACCTTGAAAACAAAACGTGGTCAATGAAAATCCATGATGGACAAAAAAGCATCTTTAATAAGGGCAAGGCCTCATTTGCTCCCCTCACTTTGGCTCCAGTTCCAACAGAACATTCTACACACAAGCAGGTATGGGTTGAGGGCTGAGGCTTGCTGAGATTTTTTTTATTTTCTTTTTGTTTTGAGATAGGTTCTCAGTCTGTAGCCCAGACTGGCCTTGAACTCATGATCCTCCTTAGCTTCCTGAATGCCAGGATTACACTTGCATGTCATCACACCTGGCCTGATTTGTAATTTCTTTCTTTTTATGAAAAATTTATTTTTATTTTAAATTGTGTATACGTGTGTGTGTGTGTGTGTGTGTGTGTGTGTGTGTGTGTCTGTGTGTTGGGGGGGGTATGTGCATGTGAGTACAAGTGATCCTGGAGGCCAGAACAGGATATCAGATATCCTAGAACTGGTGTTACAGGTGGTTGTGAGCCACCCTACTTGGGTGATGGGAACTGAACTCTCGATCCTCTACAAGAGCAATGCATGCTTTTAACTGCTGAACAGTTTCTCCAGTCCCTGGTTTGTTTTTAATGATAGCACAAAGAGATTATTTATCTTGAATATTGAGCTTCCTGGTGCCCCGTCCTTTCTTAGAGTTCTCTTCAGAGCCCTCACAAAGGATTTCAGTCTGACTATATCACGTGGATTTTGGACTTGTGGTAAAACAGTGAAAGCATCTATTTCTGCTGTTCCAGCACTCACATTTGTGACACTTTGTTATACATTGAAGTGATAATGGGTAAAACAAAAACAAAAACAAAAACAAAAAACAGTGGTTCAGTGGACCCCACTACCAGGATAGTTGGTCCAAAAAGCTCTACACAGTCATGCTCTTGAGCTGACAGCCTAAAATCCCTGCAGAGGAGAATGGAGCCACAAGGCTCAAAGGATTTACTGGGTGTTACCTTGGTCAACCAGAGAAAACCGAAACTCATTTATTTCAAGAACACCCATGAATCATAAACAGCAACCAAAAAAGTAACAACAGAAAGAAAGAAAACTGCTTAACTTCCTCCTGTCTACCAAAAAACAGCTGCCACCACTCTGGAAGTAGTTTCATAGCTTTCTTTTTTTCTGTGCATGATCTGCACACTGATTGCATCCATGGTACACAGCCATCAATCAACCCAAGGAGCTGTACCTCTGTCACCTCACACAAATCTTTCTTTTCCTACTGTACCCTGATGGACACCTTTGGAAACACTGGTGTATGAAAAGAGCAGTTCAAGCCGGGCGGTGGTGGCCCACGCCTTTAATCCCAGCACTCGGGAGGCAGAGCCAGGCGGATCTTTGTGAGTTCGAGGCCAGCCTGGTCTACAGAGTGAGTTCCAGGAAAGGCACAAAGCTACACAGAGAAACCCTGTCTCGAAAAACAAAAACAAAAACAACAACAACAAAAAAAAAAGAGCAGTTCAAAAAGTGCCCCCTAGCTGATTAGGGGTAGGCTGGGAGCCACCTTGTACCTGTTGGTCCAGTGGTCTTCAGACAGGAAAACTCTACGTGCATGAATACTAGAACCATAGCACCTCTAGGTGAGGCAGAAATGAACCCCACACAATCCACAGTGCAGGTGGGCAGCAGGGTGTAGAGTTACATTCTTTTTGCTCGCTTCTTAGGGTTCAAGTAGTCATTTTACACAGATAACCCCTTCCTTCTCCCTCTTCAAGGCTCCTTCAAGACAAGTTCAGCTCATAGGCAAGGGAATTGTGAGGTCAAGACCAACCTGAGTCACCTGGTGAGATCCTGTCCTAAAAAATAAAAAATAAAAACCAAAACCAAACCAACAAACAAAACACAAAAAGAATATGGTAATGTAATTTAGCAGTTGAGTGTTCACCTAGCATGCCAGAGGTCCTGAATTCTTCCCTCTAGCAATACAAGAAAAATAAATTTGATTTTCCTTTAACATGGTGTAATTTACCTTAGACCAGCTGTACCCCTTTCTGGAAATGGTCCTGCTTAGGCTTGGTAACTCCAAAGGGTCCAAAAATCCTATTGGTCATTATATACAAATTGAATCACTTAGCTGTTCTGCACCATGTGGATGGGATCAAGCAGAGCTGAAAATTTGCTAGCCTGAAGCTCTGCCTTACTTTTAATGGCTTCAGATTAGTTTTTATTTGATAATATTGATCACTGATTTGTTATGCCAGTTTACTAATTAAGGCATAGATATACAGGGGGCTTGAGAGATGGCTTAGTGCTTAAGAGCACCTACTGCTCTTGCAGATGATCCTGATTCAGAGCAACCTGTAACTCCAGTTCCAGGGGATCTTACACTGTCTCCAAGGGCACCAGCCATGCATGTGGTACGCTTCCATACATGCAGGCAAATACTTATATACACAAAATAAAATATAAATACTAAAAATAAATAGATATACAAATATTATTTACCTTCTTAGTTGAAATTAATAGATTCTTCATTTTGTCTACTCTAAATCTGATGTATTCATGCACTGCTTTGGAGAACAAGAGAAAACATGATGCCAATCAAATGTACTTGATGCTGAAGAGATGGCTCCTGACTCAACATATTTAAGGATATGCAAAAAATATGCCTTTTGGATTGTGGAGGGGTTTGCCATAAGGCGAGTACAGTGCATGCATCTGTTTATTTCATCCTCATAAAAATCAACAAGGTAGATGGTATCATAAGCCTCTGTTGCCCAGACTTGGAACATGATACTTTGAGAGGTTAATTTATTCAAGGTTGCCCCCATAGTAGGTAACCAAACTGAAACAGAGCATAAATATGCTCAGATGGTTTAATGAGCTAGGACTGGAACCTAAGGAGCAAATTGACAATTGTCTGGTTACAGTTATGAGCAAAAACATCATAGCTAGGGGCTGGATAGATGGTTTAGTAGTTAAGAGGCTCATTGTCTTTGCAGAAGACCTGGCTTCTGTTCTCAGGACTTATTTGTTGAGTCACAACCATCTATAACTCTAGCTCCGGGCAATCTGGCATCATTTTTTGACACCTATGGGCACTAGGCACACACATGGTATAATACACATATGCAAGCAAAACAGTCAAACAAATAACAAATAAACAACTCTCAAAAATAATAAACCGCCGGGCGGTGGTGGCGCACGCCTTTAATCCCAGCACTCGGGAGGCAGAGCCAGGCGGATCTCTGTGAGTTCGAGGCCAGCCTGGGCTACCAAGTGAGTTCCAGGAAAGGTGCAAAGCTACACAGAGAAACCCTGTCTTGAAAAAAAACCAAAAAAAAAAAAAATAAACCATCATATATTTCAAATCTACATGATACAAACACTGGGGGCAGATATTCTTCTTTGCCTTTCTGTGCTGATTAGGCCACCACAGAGAGCATCCCTGATATTACCAATCCTCTGAAATTCAATAGGATGACACCAAAGCTACTGAGATTAGATAGAGGTATCAATGAGCAGCTCTCAAATCACCCGAAAAGAATGCACAACTTGGATTTGCTAATGCCCACCCAGAACCACAGGCTTTGTGTTAAAATAAACACTTTGTTTATATTTCTGAATAATCATATGTTTGCATCCATAGTTTAAAAATAGTAAAATCTCGGTCGGGGCTACACAGAAAAGTCCTATCTCAAAAAAAAAAAATCTATAAAAAATAAAATAAAAATCTGGCTGGGGATATGGCTCTGTTGATAAAATGCTTGTTTTGAAAGCACAAGGAACTGATTTTGACCTCCAGTACCACACTAGAAAGGGGTGGGGTCAGGGAGGAAGGAAGAAAAAGAATAGAAAAGAAAACCTAGGTACAGTTGCTGGAAAGGCAGGGATAGGTATATTAATGGGGCTCAGTGATCACCCACCATAGCCTATTTGGCAAGTACCAGCCAAGCAAGGAACCCTGTTTGAAACATTAAACATCAAAGTGAACAGTCTAAGGGATGACACATATGCATTTCCTCCTGAACACACACGTACATACACACACACACACACGTAAAAATAGCAAACCTTTCAACTCCATTAAATTTCCCAGTTAAACTCAGAAAGGCATTCCTTCAGAATGGCGATGTCCAGAATAGACCCAGTGGCTGTCATAACAATGTACCTAGAGTTATTATTTAACTAATTATGGTTAATGACCTCCTCTGCCATGACATCCTCTCTGAGTCTGAGCTTCCCACAAGCCTGTATTCTCTCCCATCAAATTCTGCTGGTTTTAGGATTATCACATGGAAAGATAAGAAGCAGTGATTGATGGAGAATGAACTCTATGGTGGACAACATAACTGTGTCATAAGAAAGTAGAATATAGAACAGTGAGAGAAAGTAGTCTTGTAAAACTACCTACCTCATTCCCTTTGGTGACAAGTGGAAGTCAAGGACCTCTTGTACAAGTAAGAATCATGGAGAGAATCTTGGGGGTCAGCATGCTTAGGCTGAACTCCAGACATAATACTAGTATCTTGGGTTGTATCTGGGTACTCAACTGCCATCATATTTATCCATGACCTCACCTTGTCAGAGAAGTAGATCTGGAACTTCTACTTTGCTCTGTGAAATCAAGCCATGGTGGCTAGTAAACAAGCTTCAGGGCTTTCCAGAATCTTCTCTCCCATTCCCAAGAAAATACTGTGTTCATTAATGGAGAGACCAAACCCTTCATTTGTCACTGAGAAGATGGTTTTTAACTGTGGCTTCACATTGGAGACACAAGGGGGCTTCAAAAGCTACCAGTGCCTAGTTAGACATAACCCTTTTATCCCCTTAAGATTCTCTCCATGGTTCTAATTTGTACCAAGAGGTTCTTGACTTCTACCTGTCACCAATGGGACTGAGGTGGGTAGTTGTACAAGCTTACTTTGATTCTGTTACTAGTCTATATTCTACTTTCTAATGTCACAGCTATGTTGACCGTCATAGCAATTTACCATCTGGAAACTGGACAAGTTCAATTGCAATGTCACATGTGCTATTGGTCTGTTTGGACCAATCTCATATAGCCCACTGAAGTCATTTATAACATTTAATGCAAAATAAGTTGATATCCAAGATCCATAATGGACCTTAAGTGAGCATCAAAATTAACTTCCAATAAGTTAAATAAACATTAAATTATTGTCAAAAAGCACACCAAGGACTTTAATAAGCACTAATGGCTGGGGAAAACTTATACGGTCAATTTTGGATGAGATTCTTTTCAAGTTAGACTTTCCAAGTGCTCTTCAAACTCCCCTGAATCTTCTATAAAATACATCATTCAGAAGGACTTGTAGTTTGTTTGCTTTTCAATCTGATATTTTTGACACTGATGAAAGCAGACCACTTACTGTATCTAGACAATGTAGAGCAAGAGGGGCAGAGGCAGTGACATGTGTGTTTTAAAGCTCCAAACAGGAAAAGTAGCTGTTGCTACTGAAATTCAAGCCTTTAGGAGTTAAGTCCAGCCATCACTAAGCTGCAGAGACTGATCTGTGTCTGTAAAGCAGTGGTTCTCAACCTACGGGTTACAACCCTTTGTGGGTCACCTGAGACCGTTGGAAAACACAGATTTTTACATTACGATTCATAATAGTAGCAAAATTACAGTTATGAAGTATCGACGAAAATAATTTTATGATTGGGAGAGTCACAACATGAGGAACTGTATTAAAGGGTCACAGCCTTAGGAGGTTGAGAACCACTGCTGTAAAGGGAGAGAACTTACCATGTTCCACAGCCAAAGGATGAGAAAAACGTTTGTCTCCCCCATCATCTCCAACCCTGTCATTCCAGAAGAAAATACGCTCTTTAGCAGGGCCAGAAAAATAATAGACCAGCTCAAATTCTGTCTTGGAAGGGTCTTGCTTTCCTGTTTAAAATGATATGATTTTCACTGCATTGGACTTTCAAAGTTTACTCTCTAATTAGTTTATACTGACATCCACACATGCTCATCAGACAGGTAATCCTCCCGACATGCAATGTGTGCTGCTGGATTCCTTTGACTTCTGCCAGTTAGTACTTTCTTTGTTCACATCAGTAGTCACCAACCCAGATTTCTGGGTTGGAAACCATGTTTTGCAGGAGATCTTTGAGACACGATCAGGCTCTGCTTACCTCTTTCTGGTTGCTGTCCCTTCACAGTTCTCTTTCAATAGCTTGCAGTAGCAGCAAGTGTAGTTCCTTGTGTACAGTAGGTGTGCAGAGAGAAGACATTGGCTAACTTCTGAAATTTGGTCTCTTTAGCATCAGCGGAACCTAGCATGGGATTTGCAGAAGTTTATATGGGAAGACAGGAACTTGTGATTTCCTAACTGTTGCCAAATCACTTATTGGCTGTACTTCAAAATTTCGCAACTTAAATCAGAGGAAAAGTCATTTATAAAATTATTTTCATATAACCCATACAGCATACTTTTGTGAGTTGATATGCATTTATGTCTATGGATATCTTAGGGTTTCGGAGAGCAGGATTGGGGGAAACAGGTGATAAAACACGGAGAAAATATCATTTTAGTAAAAAAAAAAAAGATGTCATGTATTCTTTAAAAACACTTTTGCCATGAATTTGTATTGAATTTGGAATTTCTGAAACTCATGTTTAGTTATTTAAGTCACAAATGCTTCTGCTTTGTTGCACACATTTTATGAAGGCTACCACACTGTATAGGTGGCTAGGAGGTTGCTCACTGACCCATGGCTGGGGTCCTTCTACTTCATGTAGCATCTGGCATGCAATGTAAGCTCAATAAATGTTCATTCAAAGAATAAAATGAATGTTCATTGAGTGAATGAATGAGTGAGTAGACAATGAGCATTCTAAAAGCTGGGGATTTTTCCTTCTCGGATTTGGTTGGATAAATTTGGTCTTAAAGCTTCCAGGGCCAGGGCTGCATCAAGTTTCCCCTGGAAAGGTGTCAACAAGTCCACAATCAAGAACCTTGGAACCAAATCTGGCCCAGAAGTCAAAATGAAATTTTACACAGGAACATTTGGCAATTTGACATGCTGATTAAGACTACCAGCTTTGATCTCTAATTATAAAAATGTTATCGTGCTCAAAAAGTAATTTTATTTTTTCTCATCACTAAGTAGATAGTACAAAACTGTCCTCAACTGTTATTTGGTTTTGAATTTTGTAAACGAAATAGCTGTGGGAGATTGTTTTTCTCTCACTATATGAGGACATACATGATACCAGAAATTTGCTTCTTGTCCTGAAAAGCCAACTCTTCCCAGAAAGAGCTTGCTGGCCTCTGGAGAAAAAAATAGGTCTGAGTGAGATGATTTGTCCTATGTACCCTCTCCCACCAAATAAGAGGTAACCACACTGGGGTGACATTCATTTATGTGAACCATAGAAGGCCTGGTTATGAAGGAATGCCTTGCAAAGTCACAGAATGGCATGGGTGATCATTCCTAGACTGACCTCTGAGGACCAGTCCTTGAGGAATTCAAGATTTGGCCATGGCTAGGAAAAGCTTTCCAGGACCCAGGTCATCAAGAAACATAGATAGCTCAGGCATTTGTGACATAACCAGCCTTTTTTTTTTTTAAGAGAGGAAAGATTTATTTTTGCTTTCATTTGCTTTTAGCCTAAGAAATGATACAGTCCATCAGCACAAGGAAAGCATGGCCTCAGGAGTACCAGTAAGGCCTCAGAAATCATAGACTTCATTTGTATACCTTTCACTTTCTTGGTTTCGCTTGAAACACTGTTTAGAAGTTCTAGCCAAGTATGATGGTGCACACTTGTAATCTGAGCACTTAGAATGTACAGGTGGGATGATCACCACACACCTGAGAACAGCTTGGTCTCCATAGTGAGTTCCAGGTCAGCAACGGCTTCACACTGAGATCCTGTTTCAGAAAACCAACACTCTAAACAATAACAGCACCAATAGAAAAGCAGCAAGGTGGCTGAGCAGGATATCTTGGACTAGATACTAGATACTAGAATGTGACTCTTGTGGTCTGGGTTCAAAGGCTCAAAATACCAATGAATTATAGAACAGTTAATTGGAATCTTCGAAAATATGATTACACACATACACACACACACACACACACACACACACACACACACACACACATACACACACGTACATGCACAGGCTTTATCTGCCAGGCAAATGCATAAAATAATCTGTTACTGTTCCCAACCAATGATGAGAATGAAAAGAGAATCGACAGGAAGGCAGGTAGGACCCTGAAAAGAAGAACTTCCATCCAACACACAGAGTGGTCAGCTAATCCTGCCCTCTGGTCAAGCCCAAGAGTTAGCATTGGTAACTGTTGGGCTTTCTCTGCATTCCCTGCCTGCCCTGTCCTGTCCTGGCAGGTATAAAGCTATTGGGTACCTCCTGAACACGTATTTCCCTTTTCTCTACCAAGTCATTTACCCTTGACTCATTCCCAGCCTCCGTGGTTGTTTTCCATTTGTATACCCATTCCTCACTTCAACTCCTAGCTCGAAGTGTTTATCTATACAACTCCACAGTGCTCCTTAGGAACTGATGGGCTCTCTGGACAGACAAGTTAGCCAGAGGCACTCTTCTATGTGAGTTGATATAGTTCCAAATCAGCGAACAGAGCTAGGTAAGAGGAAGGAGGGCTTAAATGACAGGCTTATTTGACTGTATGGTTGAGTAAGTAGGCTTGCAGAGGACAACCTTTGCAACTGTGCACAATAGTGCATTTGACCGTGATGGAGGGGCCTGTATCCTTCCAATGGTTAGTATAACTGCACAGAAACAAGAGAAGGCAAGATCCCCGCAGTCCTCTGTAAGTTTTTTCTTGAGTCCTATAGCTAAAGAATAATTACCTGAAAACTCTGTTCTTCCCCCCAGTTCCCATTCTTTTCTGCGTTTGCCTAAGCCAGACTCTTCCAAATACTGACCTGTGATCCCACAGGTAAGCAGAGAAGTTAAGAGCTAAAAAGGGTCCTCAAATATTATGAGTAAGGGAACTGAACCCAAAGGTCAAGGGTTCAATAGTGGGAAAGTAGGTATCGAACTCTCACCACTCAAGTCCCACGCTAATGCATTTCAAAGTCTCTCTTCACGCATGTCCCAAATGAAAAGTTGGATGGCATCGAATATTCTGTCACTGTTTTGAAGAAAGGGTAGTAATGCATTTTCCATCTCTTTCAACCAGTGTCCTGTCCTTACTTCCTAGCTCTTTTATAAAAATCCCATCATAACCACCCTGTTTCTCTGCCTTCATGCACAAATATTTTAGGATTTTAAAATTACACCTAGTACATTAGTATGTGTGTGTGTGTGTGGTGCATGCACTATGGCTTACATGTGGAGGTCAGAGGACAGCTTTCAGGGTTGTTTGTTGTTTGTTGTTTGTGTGGGTTCCAGGGTTCAAACTCCTGTTGTTAGGCTTGGCAGCAATGACCTTTACTCACTGAGTCATCTTGATGGCCTGATATAGAGATATTACTTTTGTTTGTGTGTGTACAATGTATATGTGTGCATGCATGTGGTTGTGTGTGTGTGTGTGTGTGTGTGTGTGTGTGTGTGTGTGAAGAAGATCATATTCATGCCACGGTGCGTATGTGAAGGTTAGAATACAACCTTGGGTATTGGTCCTTACTTTCCATGTTGTCTGGTACAGAGTTTCTTTGACTTTAGTCTAGCTAGCCCATGAGCTCCTGGAGATTGTTCTAGCTCCACCTCCCATCTCCTGGTAAGAGGTCTGAGATTAAAGGTCCTTATGCCACCACGTTGTGCTTTTACATAGGTTCTGGTGGTTTCAACGCAGGCTCTCATGTTAGCATGGCAAGTGATTTTGCCCACTGAACCATCTCTCCAGCCTCATCACAACCATCTAGTTCATTTCTCTAGTGACGGACTAGATTTTTTTTTTTTTTCTGGTGATCATTTCTGCGCTTCTGGGTCCACCAAAGAAAACTGAGGCGTGGATAAATATTCCCAACCTAAATGGATTTATGAATCCGAGAATCATTATAGGGAGTCTACGTATGCCTCTAAGTATGCCCTCCACCATGATATCTCTAACTCCACAAATAGACTGCTGGGAGTAAGGTGGGAGACTCAGTAGATTTAAACAAAAGGGAGCAATTTCTAAATGTAGACACTATATGAAAACTATACAAGAAGTAATTAGTGTACCATTCCATAGGCAGGATGGATTGGCAATGTTCTGGAGAAAATGGGCTGCAAAGAGAAACAAAACAGGGAAAGATCTGTTTTGTATCTCAACGGAGAGGTGGGCCAGTGATTAGAAGTGCAAGATCAGAGGGAACTTAGTAACCCTGGGTAAGTTGTGAGACTCAGAACAAGAGGAACTGGTTACTTCACAGCCCATTTGAGTCTGAGAAACAGTAGTATCTGGAATTTTCCTCACCACCACCGAGTAGGAGCAGAGAAGGCCCAAGATTGCTACTCCGGTTTGTCCTAAGTCCCAGAATATCATAACATGGACAGACTTTGGAGAAAGAGTAAAGGTTTGCTGCAAGATTCCAGATCCAGTCAGGTCAGGGGACCTGTGGATGGCAGCAAGGACTGAGGGCCACAGCAAATAGGCTGGTTGACGAAGCAAGGCCATTCTGTAGATTGTTGTTGTATCTGAAGTCATGTGGAAATGCTTTATAGCTTATTACGTTTTTATAATTTTTTTTTTTGGTTTTTCGAGACAGAGTTTCTCTGTGTAGCTTTGTGCCTTTCCTGAAACTCACTCTGTAGCCCAGGCTGGCCTTGAACTCACAGAGATCTGCCTGTCTCTGCCTCCCAAGTGCTGGGATTAAAGGCGTGCGCCACCACCGCCCGGCAGCTTATTACGTTTTAATCACCAGCTTTCATTATCAATAGGTAAAGGGTGGGAGGAGATGTCTTTCTAGAGTTGAGAGGCAACAACAGCAAGTGCAACCCACGGGGATCAGTGTCCACAGGACAGTGCCAGGGCTCCAGCAATAGGAGGCCATATGACCGGCAGTTCTGAGGGGCCTTTGGTCTGTGCTGGATTCTAACAGCCAGCCTATTCCCCTGGGACTCTGCACATGTTAGGCGCTTGTAGACCATGCCTCCTCTTTCTCACACTGCCCCCTCAGGGAAGGCATTCCTCTTGGCTACATGGCCCTGACTCCTCACAGTTATTTCCTGTACATAAAACATTTCACAGGGGATTTTTGATATGTTTCTAAGTTCTAGATGACATGGTCAAGAGGTGTTGACTCAGGACTTCCCTGGGAACCAAGATGTGTGGCTTTTGCTTCTCACCTTCTCCATGGAAACTATATTTGGGGGTCAACATGAAGGATTGTTTACGGAAGGGTGATCACAGATAGGAAGGCTTCGGGGACAGGAACACATTCATGAACATGTTCACATGAAATTGAGTACTGGGTCAAAAAGTCTTCACCAGAGAAGGAAGCCCTTCCTGTCAGCTGACTCTTGTCAGCTGTTCTTCTGGGTTATGATTCTGTTGTCATTGTCCTGGCCATTTGAAGTTCTTCTGGGTACACTTACTGACACACCTACCGGAACAAATCAGAAAAGAAGGGATCGGGAGAAAAGGATATTTGCAGCTTGGCCCATAGGAAGGTCTGGTTCCTAAGAACTTGTCTTTTCACAGAATCTTCTATTGACTTGACTTGCTACTGGGAATACTGGGAAATGGTTGAGACTTCTAATTGTTTTGCAAGTCTATTTTTATTTTTTAATGAAATAAAATCTACTATCCAAAAGAAAGAAAAAACAATGAAAAGAAAAGAAGAGGAAAAAAATTGTTCTAACTAGAGTAAGATTCCAATGGCTAGAACTGGGAAAATACTTTAAAATATATGGGACTTCAGCCCAAAGTATGAAACAAACATCTATGATTTCATGCAGAGATAATATATGAATAAATGATTAAATACATGGGAGAGGAGAGACATCTTTCACATTTTAAAGCATTCCAAAGAGTTCATGGAGATTCTCACGCTGTCCCGCCACCCAGCTGCCTACTTCTTACATGGGCTGCTGCAATTCATTTTCAAAGAGTACATCATGGAAGTGAGGGTGTTATTCACCGTTGGGAATTCTAAGACAGCCATGTGACCAACAGTGCCATGTCCAACTGGCAGCAGGTGCTTCTGATAAGTGTGATGCAGTGGTTTGAATGAGAATGGCCCTCATAGCCTCATATATTTCAGTGCTAGGTCCTTAATTGGTGAAACTGTTTTAGGAAGGTTTAGGTGTGGCCTTGTTGGAGAAGATGTATCACTAAAGATGAGCTTTGAAGATTCAAAAACCCAATCTCTCTCTAATTTGTGTTTTTTTTCTCTACATGTAAGCTCTTAGCTTCTGCTTCTGTACCATGTCTGCCTGCCTGTTGCCATGCTCTCCACCATGATGGTCATGGACTTACCCTCTGAAACTGTAAGGAAGCCCCTAATTAAATGCTTTATTTTCTAAGTTGTCTTGGTCATGGTGACTCTTCACACTAATAGAACAGTAACTAAGACATGTGGTGAATAACACTTTGAAGTGCGATCCTAGTTAGTCTTATGAGGGAGACCAGCTCCCCCCCCCCCAGGGTACTTTTGAGCAGGGAGAAATAGGGAATATGTAGATAGAAATATAGAGGAGAGAGAGACAGTTAGAAACATAGGACAGCCTCGGGAGGGTCTGGGTCAAAACCCACCAGCCCCTTCTGTCTCTACTAAAGGGCTTTTAAAGTAATGCCAAGAGGTGGAGCAAAAGATCTCCCCCAGCACAGCCAGGTGTAGACCATCCCAGACACCTGATGACCATGCATATGGTTCAGTCATCCCCTAATGCAGCCCTGTTGTGTAAGGCAAGCTCAGATATCACGAGAAAACCTTTGTGGGCTCCAACAGTCTTAACAATAAAAACCTGGAGTCAGATGTTGGGGTGAAAGCTGATAGATCAGAGAGGCAGAACAGCCAGCCACCAGAAACTTCTTAACTCTATGAAATCTCAGACTGAATGGAGGCGACGGGGAGCTATCCTGTGTATACAAACCCTCAGATTGAATGGGCTGAGATCCTGTCTCTACATCCCTAGTGCTAGGATTAAAGGCATGATCCTCCCAAGTGCTGGGATCAAAGGCATGAGATCCCAGTGCTGGAATCAAAGGTGTGAGCCCCCACTGCCTAGCTTTCTTTCTCTTATAGAGTAGTTCAATCTCATGCAGCCCAGGGTGGCCTTGAACTTCTAATCTTCCTGCTTTCTCATCCCAAGTGCTGGGATTAAAGGTGTGTGCAACCACGACCTGGCCTCTATGGTTAACTAATGGCTAGCTCCGCCCTCTGATCTACAGGCAAGCTTCATTTGTCAGAACACAAACAAAATATAATACATGAGCACTTCACCTCTCTGTGGGTGTCTCATCTCAAAAAACATCATGACCCCAGTCTAATCATGAGACAGTCATTATACAAAATCAAATTAAGGAGCATTCTACAGAACACCTTACCTGTACTCTTCAAAATCAAGGTCATCACCTGCCTAGGCTCAGTGTGCCAGGCTCTGCTGACTCCCCATGGGAGACCTTGATTTGGGGAATGTGGGGATGTGGGGTCACTTGGGAGAGAGAGCTAGGGAGTGGGAGGAGGGACGAGGAGGGATCTGTGGGTGGTATGTGGAGTGAGTAGAAAATTTCTTAATAAAGAAAAATGAAAAAAAAGAGAAATAAAAATCAAGGTCATCAAAAATAAGGAAAATCTGAGCAACTGTCATAGGAGCTTAAAGAGATGGGATGAGCAATATAATGTAATGTATTCAGGACATTATAAACAAGCTACTGCAGTCTGAATAAACTGTGATGTGTAATCAATGAAAATATATCAGTATCAGTTCATTAGTTGTGACTAATTTCTCATAGTAATGTAAGATACTAATAGTAAGAAAAACTGAGAGAAAAAAATAAAACTGATAGCAACATTTCTGAAAGTCTAAAATTATTCTAAAGTCACACAACTATTTACTCATTAAAAATAAAATAGATGAGTGCTGAGATATGACTCAGTGGTTAAGAGTTCCTACTGCTCTCCTGAGGACCTGAGTTCAATATCTAACACCTACATCAAGTGACTCACAATTGCTTGTAACTTCAGCTCCAGGACATCTGACATCTCTGCCCTCCAAGAGAACCCACATTCACTTGCCCATACCCCCACACAGACACACAATTAAAACTAAAATAAATCATTAAAAGTAACAATAAAATGAAATAGATGGACAGGCCTGCCTGGCACAAAGTGTGTCAGGCAGGCAGAAGACACCTCAAGGTCTGGGCTGCCTGAAGCATCCACAGGCTAGCCAGACACCACAAGGCACCAGGTGGTTGGGTGTCAATATGATGAACAAGTATATGGGGGTGAATTTGGAGAGAAAGAGAGGCAGAATGAGGTGGAATGATCCATGTGCTGTTGTAAGAGGAAGTTCTGAAGAAGGAGGATTGAGAGGAATGGGCTGATGTTGGTGGCCTGCTTGCCTCTCGGGATCAAGGTGACATCCAGGCCTGGGCTGCTGCCTACAGCCATATCTGGGTCTACAACAGCCAGGGTCTATGTTGATGTCCATGACTCATGTTGCCACTAGGGCCTCAGAAATGCCTGGAGTGTGGGCTGGCACCTGTGGCTATTGTGTCCATGGGCTGTGCCACCACTGGGGGCATGTTGGTCTGGGTGGACTGCTGCCAGCCGGGGAAAATGATGACATCAGGCCTGGGTTGCTGCCAGGGTCCATGACTGGGTCCATTCCCCTGCAGCAGCCAGGGTCTGTGTTGATGTCCAGGGCTTTGGTTATTATCGAAGGCTGTGCAGATAACTGGGTTCTGGTCAAACACCTGAGTCCATGTTGGTCTCTAAGGGCCATGCTTCTGTTGGAGCCATGCTAATCTGGATGGCCTATGCTGACACCTGGGGCCATGTTGATATCTGACCCTAAGCTTCGTCGAGGGGTCACGTCTGGGTCCATGGCCCTACCACAGCCAGGGTGGTTCTGAGTCTATGTCTGTGACTCCGGATACCATTGAAGGCTATACTGAAGCCAGGGGTCTGGACCTCCACCTGGGTACATGGTGACTGACATCCAAGCCCAGGCTAGTGCATGGAACCATGTCTAGGTCCATGGTCCTAACACAGTCAGGGTCTGTGATGTATGTGGCCAGTGGTGCCACCAAAGGCTTACACAGACACACAGGCCCAGGCCCAGGCTCCTGCCATGGGCCATGTTTGGGCCAGTGGTCCAACAGCAGGGTCTGGACTGATCCATGGCTAGTGTTGCCACAGGGGGTCGTGGAACCTAGCGTGTTGAAATCCAAAAGCCATGCTGAGCCAGCTGTGGCCCTCACTGGCCCTCACTGGACAGTATAACAGGAGAGCTGGTGGTGCCCCTGCCCTTATGAGATAGCTGATCCCAGCACTTGAGAGAGATGCTCCCTCCCCGAACCATGGACATGGGAGAGCTGGATCTGCCCCTCATCTGAGGGTGTGGTCCCAATGACACAGACAGACCAGCTCGATTACCACCCAGAGCCACATCCTGGGTCTTAGGTTGGCTCAAGCGTTGGTCCAGCTGCCTCATCTTTGACCTGCTGGACTGCACAAGTGGACTGGTCCTACAGAACAATAACCCCAGAATCTCCATGACTGGGGCAACAACAGGATATCTGAGGGGAGTTTCATTGAGGGCCCAGCTCAGTGATGATGGAGTACCAGAAACCAGAGGCCTTGAGTCAGACGAATGACTCATTGAAATGAACGTTTTGTGGTGGGGTTGATTGGGCAACAGGGGTATACTGCGTGACACACCACAGCTCCCAATGCCACTAGGATGAATGAAGAGGTGTCAGAAAAATAGAGGAGTGAGGTGGGTTTTTAATTTTTTTTCAGTTATTTTGTTTTTAATTAATTTGGAGGGGCATACTGCAGGGGTAAGGGATGAATATGGAGGGACTGGGAGGTGAGCAGGATTGGGGTGCATGATGTGAAATTTCCAAAAGATCAATAAAGAATTATGCTTAAAAACACACTCACAGAAGTTTAAAATAAAATAAAACATATGATTTTACAAACTGAGACTGAGAAAGGCAGCCATTATGAATATGTGTATGTATATGGAAGCATATATATATATAAAATAAAATGTGAATTGCCTTGCTTACAACAAATAACAGAAACAAAAATCATATGAGCTAGGAACAGAGTGCATACCTGCAATCATGGGCTTGGAGGGTAGAGGCAGGAGGATCAGAAGTTCAAGCAAAGCAAACCAAAAAGCAACAATATAAAGAGGAGACAGCTTTTTCCAGAGTCACAAAGACAGAAAATATGAATACTGGTGGCATGTGGAGAAAGCAATGGTCATAAAGGAGAGGAGCCTCTCTTTTCTTGCTGTATTCCTAGTTCTTTGCATGGGGTCTAGCATGTAGTAAGAGTTCCATGAAAATGAGCTTTATTTTCATGGATTTATTTATCTTATTTTTTTATGTGTTTGAGTGTTTCAACTACATGCATGCGTGTGCACCACATGTGTGCCTGGTTCCCTTAGAGGTCAGATCCCCTGGAACTGGAGTTGTAGATTGTTTTGAAATACCATGAGGGTGCTGGAAACCAAACCTAGGTCCTCTGCAAGAGCAACAAGTGCTCTTAACCACAGAACCATTTATCCAGTCCAAAATGAACTCCCCCACCAAGAGCCCAGGACCTGGCACTTGCTAGGCAAATGCTCTATCATTGAGCTAAATCCTCAGCCCCACAAATTTTAATGCAGTTTTAAAAATATAGTGTCTCAGGTATCATAGTCTAGCTTCAAACTCACTATGTGGCTAAGGCTGTCCTCTTGGCCTCCTGATTCTCTTGCTTCCACCTCCCAAGTGCAGGGATATAGGAATGGGCCACCGCTCCTGGCTTATGCAGTGCTAGAGAGCAAAACCAACACTTTCATGTATGATAAGCAAGTGTTCTACCAACTGAGGTACAGTTCTAGCCCTGAAAATTCATTGTTGAATCAAAGTTATGGGAACAGAGCTGTCACAGGGGCCAGACAGAGCAACCCAGGGAAGAGGACAAACCAGGATTGAGCACAATGATGGGGCTGTGTTTTGTGATCGCTCCATGATGCCATGACTTGCTTGGACTTGCCTCACTCCTGGCTCTATTGAGGCTCCTGTTTTAAGATCTCAAGGGTCTAGTCATTCTCTGCTTCCTCCTTTCAAACTCTTATCACTCACTGATCAAACAGTGTGGAAGGCACTCTAGTTTCTCCAGGAAGGCAAATGCTGTCCATTTAACCCATTGCACTCAGCCCTGGTGGCTAAGTAGATATTTCTAGAATAGGGAGGGAAGAAAAGAGGAATTAAAAAGGAGAACCTGTGGTGGATAGCTGTGACTATTTCCATTTCTTACAGGGAGGAACTTGTAAAGAAAAATTGGGTTATGCTGGCTCTTGAGTTTGTGCTCTTAACCATCATATAATAGTGCAATGATGCCCAACAGTACAAGAAACTGTAGAAATTAAGTAATTTGTCAAAGAGAATTTTACCCATGACAGTCAAGAGAGTAGTTTTGACAGTGTGGAGGTAGAATCAAGTCTGGTTGTAGGTTAATCAAGAGCAGAACATGAGCAGATGTGGTAGCCCTTTCTGCTCACCACCAGCAACCATACGGTACCTTCCACATTCCCAAGGTGCTGTGCAGGTTACTATCATTGCAGCCCACACACTGCCGTACGAATGGACTGGTGAGCTGCTAGTCAACTTTCTCTGCAATGGAGAGGTACTCTCTTCTCAACCATCCCTCACAATACTCCAGAATCTCAGTTCTTGTGGCCACCTGCGCTCCTTGATAACTCTCTAAGTCTTGGCCTGATTTCTATTTCGTGGACAGGTCTCTGGAGGCTTCCACTTGACCCTAGCTTTGTAAATCAGGGGGACTCTCATTCTGTGATCTTGTGAGTGTCTCTGGCCATGATCATTTGGGACACAGTCTATCACAGTTCTGTCCCGTTTACTGTCTTCTTCTAGTGGATATAGACTCTCTGAATTCTGTCTCCAAGTGCCCATGGATCACTCAGTGGTGTCCATTGCACCCGCACCCATCTTTGACTGACTCTTCTCTTTCACAGCTCACATGCTTCTTTTCTTGTTATTAGAATCTCATTTTCAGAATAATATGAGCAGGCTTGCTGATAATCAGTAATGTACCTATGTTTAGTTGCTAAGCTGGGATTTGAACTGAAAGCTCTCTGGCACTTTTCATTGTCTGTTCCAGATTTATTTTTGTAGTTCCACCTGACGTTCTGTAGCATATTGTAAAATGTTTTGAGAGTTCCTGCGAGTTCCTTCCTGCTGTGAGCATCGGCCGCCGGCCTCTGGCTCCTGGCCTCTTCCCTTGTGCCATGGCCCCAAACGGCAATCTGCGCTCCTGCCTCAGTCCAAGAAACCCAAATCGGCTCCTGCCCCGAAGCTGGAGGACAAGTCGGCCTCTCCCGGCCTGCCGAAGGGAGAAAAAGAACAGCAAAAAGCAATTGAACACATTGACGAAGTACAAAATGAAATAGACAGACTTAATGAACAAGCCAGTGAGGAAATTTTGAAAGTAGAACAAAAATATAACAAACTCCGCCAACCATTTTTTCAGAAGAGGTCAGAATTGATCGCTAAAATCCCAAATTTTTGGGTAACAACATTTGTCAACCATCCACAAGTGTCTGCACTGCTTGGGGAGGAAGATGAAGAGGCTCTGCATTACTTGACCAGAGTTGAAGTGACAGAATTTGAAGACATTAAATCAGGTTACAGAATAGATTTTTATTTTGATGAAAATCCTTACTTTGAAAATAAAGTTCTCTCCAAAGAATTTCATCTGAATGAGAGTGGCGATCCATCTTCAAAGTCCACTGAAATCAAATGGAAACCAGGAAGGGATTTGACAAAATGCTCAAGTCAAACAGAATAAGGCCAGCAGGAAGAGGCAGCATGAAGAGCCGGAGAGCTTCTTCACCTGGTTCACTGACCATTCTGGTGCAGGTGCAGCTGAGTTAGGAGAGGTCATCAAAGACGATATTTGGTCAACCCCCCTGCAGTACTATTTGGTTCCTGATATGGATGAAGAAGGAGAGGCAGAAGATGATGATGATGATGATGAAGAAGAGGAAGGCTTGGAAGATATTGATGAGGAAGGGGATGAAGATGAAGGTGAAGAAGATGAAGATGATGATGAAGGGGAGGAAGGAGAGGAGGATGAAGGCGAGGATGACTAGCACAGAAGACTGATGGATTCCAACCCTCTTTTTTATTTTCTTTTTCTTTTTTAATTTTCTCCAGTCCCTGGGAGCAAGTTGCAGTCATTTCCCTCCCCCCAACCCCTCTTGTGCTCAGTAGCCCTGGTTTTGAGGTCTCTCTTCTCAACACCATGGTTCTCAACCTATTTTGGGGGAAATACCTTGAACAAAATACAACAGGAAAATAATTTCCACTATTCTGTTCTAAATTCATTTTTATCCTTTGTTGTCTCAAACTGTGGATTCAACACCACCACTGTGCTCTGTGGGAAAAAAGAAAACCCTTCGGCCCCTTGGCTCTGCTGAAGGCTGGGGGTGCCAGGCCCCTGTGTAGTAGTGCATAGACTTCTAGCTTTTCTCCTTTCTCTGTATATTGGGCTCAGAGATTACACTGTGTCTCTATGTGAATACAGACAGTTAGCATTTACCAACACGTATCTGTCTACTTTCTCTTGTTTAATAAAAAGAAAAAAGAAAAGAAAAAAGAGGGGGTATAGAAGGTCAGCAAGGGTGGGTTGAGGTGTCTGGGGGGGTAAGTGGGCATCATGACAGCATGGTTTCTCCTTTGGCATGTTTGATGGTGATGTTTAACGGACATCCTTGCAGTTTAAGATGACACTTTTAAATAAAATTCTCTCCTAATGGAGATGGTGGCTCAAAAAAGTAAAGTGCAAGCATGAAGACCCAAGATTGACCCCTCGGACCCATTTAAAAAGCTGGACGTGGTCGTATGCACCTATAATATTCTGGATGGGGCAGTGACTGGTAGATCTCTGGGGCTTTCCGGCTAACCATCCTCACTTAATCAGTGAGCTCCAGGCCAATGAGAGACCCGGTCTTCAAAGGCAAAGTGGTTGGTTCTCAGAAACAAAACCTGGTGCTGACCTCTGGCATCCACCTACAGATACACAAATGTGCACATGTACAGGCACTCACAGACAAGTGTGCATACACACTCACCTGTTTTATTTTATTTTGAGAATAAGGGCTCTTTGAAGGTCAGGCTGGCTTCAAACTCACTTTATAGTCTTGACTGGCCCCAAATTTTCAATCCTTATTCCTCAGCCTCCAGAGTACTGGGATTATAGGTGTGTAGGTACCACCAAGTCCAGCAAAACTGTAAAACGTGAAACCAAAGAATATTGTATGTATCCAAGTCAGTCTCACTCAATTGTCAGTTGGTAAAATGAAACAGAGACACAGAGGATGGCACTGGTAGAATTGGTACATATATACATATGATTATATTGTTATGCATATGTATTACAATATTATTCCCATGTGGTTCCAAACATTTGAATACAAGAATGGATGTTTGTTTTTCAGAGTTTTTAAAATATGTATCTTATCATACAACTGCATACAAAATTCTTTTGGGAAAATGGATCACAGGGGTCAGAGATGTGTCTTAGTGGGTAAAGGCACTTGCCACAAAGCCTAACAGCTTCAGTTAAATCCCTAGAACCACACTGAAGAAGGAGAGAACTGATTCCTCCCACCCACAGCAAAAATAAATATGTGTTTGAAAATGTGCTATTTTCTAACCTTTTTGTATGCTTAACACTTCTGTTTTGGATGTAGATGTGTCTTCTGCTTTTTTTAAAATTTAATTAATTTAGTTGTGGGTTTGGAAGGTTTGTTTTGTTTTGAAACAAGATCTCTATCTAGAGCCTAGGCTAGCCTCAGACTCATAATCCCCCTGCCTTGAGCTCCTGCATGCTGGGATTATAATCTGATTTTTAAAAATAACTAATTAAGAATGATACATTGATATAGGTGTAGCATTTTATTTCATGTGTCTCCTCTGGACCAACATTAGTGTTTCACGTCCAGTTTTTGAAATCACACACCATGTTAGAAGGAAGTTAATTGGAAAACGAGGATGGTTCCTATGAGGAGAAGAAGGCAGCACAGTGGAGAAGAGCGATTCCCCAACAGATGAAGTAAAGGCAAAGACCGAGTAACATGCACAGAGAGGGTATGGACCGCTTTTAGAAAGGGGAAAGGTGTCTCTTCTCGAGGGCTGGGAAGGAAGGCAGACAGGCGTGTGTGTGTGTGTGTGTGTGTGTGTGTGTGTGTGTGTGTGTGTGTGTGTGTGTGGTTGAGACCTCTGGTTTCTGTCAGATCCTGGGGAAGTTGGTGACAGGAGACCTTTTGCTGTAGGGGGGAGGGTATTTGAGGAAGTGCTTGTGTACTCTGGGAAAGGCTGCCCGACTGGAAAGGTCGGTACCAGAAGCTAAAGACACGTGGGAAGATCGTGGGGCCGGTGAATAGTTTCAAATACACTAGGACAGTCTGGAAAGTGCAAGAGCAGGTTTGAGACCCCGGACATGGTGTGGAGATGAGGATTTGTGAAGGGGACGTTTCTGTTAGTTTTCATTCTCTTCAAGCTTTTCCTTTGTTTAAGGTCTCACACCTTCTAGGACCCCTGTTTCCCTTCTTTCGACATGTTTTTCTTTCCTCTTTCCTTCTAGTTCTATTTTTCAAGTTTATAACTCTGGAGTGCCACATGTACTATTGGAGAAAGCCTCCTGTCAGAAATGAGTGGAAAACCCAACCAACTGTGAAAGAACCAATAATCATTCTGCCACGAGATGGCGCTCCCACCCAATAGTTAGGACATCTTAACCAGCTGCCTATCTGTGTCACCTCGCGAATAAAACTTTGGTCCACCAGGTTGATCTCAGTTTGTGGGGAAGGCTTTGCCCTGGAGGAGATTGGAATGGGGGGCGGGCTGGGGGGAAGGTGGGGGGGGGGGGAGGGGGGAGAACAAGGGAATCTGTGGCTGATATGTAGAACTGAATTGTATTGCAAAATAAAAAAAAAAAACTTTGGTCGCTTGGATTAAGATCATCTGGGTAGGGTTTTTTTTAAATTATTATTTAAAATATAGATAATCGAAGTCATATTCAGAGATACTAATCCGTAGGCACTTCAGCAGGACCTAGGAATGTGCCCAGGGTTTTTCCACCAGGTAACTCTGAGAACCACTGGACTAAGTAAACATGGTACTAAATGCATCCTCTGGCTAGTGGTTGTCAAAGCTGTGACCCTTTAATACAGTTCCTCACGTTGTGCTGACCCCCAACCATAAAATAATTTTATTGCTACTTCGTAACTGTAGTTTTGCTACTATTATGAATCATAATGTACATAAATCTGCATTTTCCGATGGTCTTATAACTTCTGTGGAAGGGTCATTGAAACGCCGTGGGTCACGACCTACAGGTTGAGAACCACTGCTCTAGACCCAGTTCATCAGAGATGCAGATACCTGGGCTCTATCTCCAGACTTCCTTCCACTGGAAACAGAAATATGAGTATTAACAGGTGATGTTTTTTCTAGCACTGAGGGTCAAAATCAGGGCCTTGAGCTTTTCCAGTGAGTGCCATCCCTAGGCCTCTCAGATGAATTGGATGGCTGTTCATGTTGGAAAATCTGCTGCAATAAGATTGATTGGATTGGAAAGTAGTGCTTCTTTCTCCTTTTGCTGATAGGAATCCACCTCACATTTTGAAATCCAAAGCTGAAACTTCAGTTTTAACCAATTAAATGAGAGCCTGCATAGTGCTTTATTTGTCCCTTTTTTTAGCTATCCAGGTAATTTCAAGGTGCAGTCAAACTTAAGATTTACTGTCAGCCAGGTGGTGGTGATGCACACTTTTAATCCCAGCACTATGGAGACAGAGACAGGTGGATCTCTGTGAGTTGCAGGACACTCTGGTCTACAGAGCTAGCTCCAGGACAGCCAAGGCTACATAGAGAAACCCGTTCCTGAAAATAAAATAAAAAATAAATTACTGTAAAAAGTGAGGGAATTATGTCTGAGGTTTACTGGGACTCTCACAATAAAGAAATACCCCTTGCTTGAATGTTATGGCTTTATCTACACAATAAAACTCCTCGTGGTTATAAGCTTTGTTATGGATAAGACAGAGTTCTCTGCCACTTGGGTGCTTACCTGGGTTTTAAAAAATTGAAAGCCACAAGTTGAGAACAACACAGCTCAACTTCATTCCTGATGGTGTATGGAACAGTAGATATAATGATGAATTAAGATTAGATGTACAGAAAACTGGAAAGATATACAACATACATACATGTAAGCAAAACACTCATATACTTAAAATAAAAATTTAAAAAGTACAAGAAACTACTTATCACTTCCTCTTCTATCAGGTTCAGTGTAACTGGATTTATGTTGATGTGGCGATTTTGTGTCCCCCAATATATTGTGTACCCTAATAAACTTATCTGGGGTCAGAGAACAGAATAGCCACTAGATAGACATAGAGTCCAGAAAATGGTGGCACTCACACCTTTAATCCTATCACGTGGGAGGCAGACATCTGTCTGGATCTCTGTGAGTTCAAGGCAACACTGGGAACAGAGCCAAGCATGGTGATACATGCCTTTAATACCAGCACTAACCATAGAGGTCTGGAGGTCTGTACAGGCAGACAAGAAGTGATAGAGCTGGGCAGGAAGAGGAAATGATGTAGCTGGGCTGAGAGAGCAAATGAGAGAACAGAATAGAAAGGCATATAGGTGTGGGTAGACATGAAGTAGCTCACTTTGGAAGCTGCAGAATTGGTAAGGTGAGGTTAGCTGTGGCTTTTCTTATTCCTCTGATCTCTCCCAGGCTTTAACCCCAATTTCTGACTCAGAGTTTTTTTTTTTTCATTAATAAGACCATTTAACAATTCATCTACGTGAATACATTGAAGTAGCCTTGAATGTATTGGCACAGGAGACCACTTCCTAAATATAACACCAGTAGCATAGACACTGAGAGCAACAATTAATAAATGGGACCTCCTGAAACTGAGAGGCTTCTGTAAGGCAAAGGACAAGGTCAATAAGGCAAAATGACAGCATACAGAATGGGAAAAGATCTTCACCAACCCCACATCTTACAAAAGGCTAATCTCCAAAATATATAAAGAACTCAAGAAACTAGACATAAAAATACCAAATAATCCAATTAAAAAATGGGGTACAGATCTAAACAGAGAATTCTCTCTCTCTCTCTCTTTTTTTTTTTTTTTTTTGGTTTTTCGAGACAGGGTTTCTCTGTGTAGCTTTGCGCCTTACCTGGAACTCACTTGGTAGCCCAGGCTGAGCCTCGAACTCACAGAGATCTGCCTGGTTCTGCCTCCCGAGTGCTGGGATTAAAGGTGTGCACCACCACCGCCCAGCTTTAAACAGAGAATTCTCAACAGAAGAATCTCAAATGGCCAAAAGGCATTTAAGGAATTGCTCAACATCCTTAGTTATCAGGAAAATGCAATTTAAAATGCCTCTGAGATACCATCTTACACCTGTCACAATGGCTAAGATAAAAACACCGATGACGGCTTATACTGGAGAGGATGTGGAGTAAGGGGAACAACCATCCACTGCTGGTGGGAATGCAAACTTGTACAGTCACTTTGGAAATCAGTACGGTGACTTCACAGAACATTGGGAATTAATCTACCTCAAGACCCAACAATATCACTCTTGGGCATATACCCAAAGGATGCTCAATCATACCATAAGGACACTTGCTCAACTATATTCATACCAGCTTTATTTGTAATAGCCAGAACCTGGAAACAACCTAGATGCCCCTCAACCAAAGAATGGATAAAGAAAAATCTCATACATTTATACAATGGAGTGTAAATGTAAAAAACAATGACATCATGAAATTTGCAGGCAAATGGAACTAGAAAAAAATCATCCTGAGTAAGGTAATCCAGACCCAGAAAGACAAACATGGTATGCACTCACTCATAAGTGGATAATAGACGTAAAGCAAAGGATAACCAGGCTACAATCCACAACTGCAGAGAAGCTAGGTAACAAGGAGGACCCTAAGAGGGACGCATGGATTGTCCCAGGAAAGGAAAAGAGATAAGATCTCCTGATTAAACTGGGAAGGGGAAATGGGGGTGGAGAATGAGAACACGAGGGAACAAGATGGTCGAGTTGGGGGAGGGACAGAGAGGGAGAGCAAGGAAAGAGATACCTTGATAGAGGGAGATCCATTATGGGGTTAGGGAAACCAGGTGCTAGGGAAATTCCCAGGAGTCCACAAGGATGACCCCAGCTAAGACTCCAAGCAATAGTGCAGAGGGTGCCTGAACTGGCCTTCCCCTGTAATCAGATTGGTGACTACTCTAATTGTCATCATAGAACCTTCATCTAGTAACTGATGGAAGCAGATGTAGAGATTCACAGCCAAACATGGGGCAGAGCTCCTGGAGTCCAGTTGAAGAGAGGGAGGAGGGATTATATGATCAAGAGGGGGTCAAGATCATGATGGGGAAACCCACAGAGACAGCTGACCCGAGCTAGTGGGAGCTCACTGACTCTGGACTGACAGCTGGGGAGCCTGCATGGGACCAAACTAGGCCCTCTGAATGTGAGTGACAGTTGTGTGGCTTGGGCCATTTGAGGGGACCCTGGCAGCGGTACCAGGATTTATCCCTTTTGCATCAGCTGGCTTTTTGGAGCCCATTCCCTATGGAGAGATACCTTGCTCAGCCTTGATGCAGCAGGGAGCAGATTGGCCCTACCTTAACTTGATATGCCAGATTTTGTTGACTCCTCATGGGAGGCCTTACCCTTCTCTGAGGAGTGGGTAGGGGGTGGGGTGGGGTGGGGTGGGGTGGGGTGGAGGGGGAACTGTGTTTGGTATGTAAAATAAAAAAAAATAAAGAAGAAAAAAGTACAAGAAGCTATAACAACTACCCTCCTCCTCCTGTCCCTTCCCCTCTCTGAAACAGGATCTTGCTTGGTACGGAAGGAACTTGTGGTCCTCTTTCCTTTGTCTGCCAACTGCTGGGATTACAAGGCTCTGTGCCACCATGTCAGGCTCAATATTCTACTTTCATGAACGCCAAACGGTTGTTAGTGGCTAGGTGAGGGAGGCACCCTTATAGGGGCAAACTCTTACATTATTTCAGTGTGTGTGTCTTTCCATTTGGTTTCACCTAAAATCTTTTTTTTTGGGGGGGAGGAAGGAAGGTGAACATGCCCAGTGGTATATTTCTGTCTACCATCTTGATAATACAGCTAATCATGCCCAGAAGTGTTTTTGTCTTCCATTTTTTTAACCTTTTGAATGTGTGCTCCATGGATTTCTTTCTCCATATCTTAAACCAAGTATACCCAGTAAATACCCTACCCTCATTCCTTCTTCAACTATGACCTTAAACTGGGCATGCTTAGCAATGCACATCTTAAACTGGCCCCAATGTGCTTTCCTGTATGAATATGTATATACCCCCTGAATAAAATCCTGGTGGTTCCTTTATCAAGGAATGATACCAGTATTCTTTTCCCTTTCTCCAATTTTTTTTTTTAATCTTCTGGTTGTGCTTATTGACTTTGCAGTCACCAAGAGGAGACCTCGGAGACCTCACCGTGACAGTAACAATTTCAAACGTGTTTGTATTTTTTCATAGGCATTCATTGTCTGAATAAAAATATCAACTATTGAGTATCTTTGAGACTTTAATAAAATTATAAAAAAGTACTCCTAGCTAGCATCTCAAAAATAGAAATGCAATCAGAGTTCTGATGTCTGAGTTTGTAAATCACACGTTTTCCTTTTTACAGAGCCAACATGTTCGACCGTATGTGAGCCTTTTAAATCTGTGGAGAGTAGCATATTTAAGGCACTCACGTGTTGCAAACCCACTGTACAAGGGCAGCTTCTTTCCTCCCCTAAACTAACCAGATTTCAAGAATTTCCCATTGGTTGAGTTTCCCAACACCTAATGTGTTTAGGAGTCATCTGGGCACTTCAGGCTCTTCTTTAGTGCAGATTATGACTCTAGGTTTGGGAATCTGCTTCTAAATTCTGATGCTGCTCTCTGAGGACCATATTAAATCCCAGGGAACTAACTCTCAGTCTCAGTTTCTACACCTCCTACTCCTTTTCCAACTGGACTTGAATTTCCCTCTTCTATGAACAGAGCTTATTGGGGGTAACAGGTAGCTTACATTCCTCTAAAGGTATGTAAAGGTAAAGTAAGCATGCTACAGCTCACCTCTTCATTGGCAGCATCTACCTGTCTGTGGCCCCTTGAGCTTCTGTTCTCCTGGGACTCCTCCATCCTCCAGTCTCTTCTTTTGACCTTCCTTTTCAGGCTCATCCACAAACCATGGAAGATGAGGACAATTCCAAGCGCAGTTTTTATCATATTCCCCTCTTGTTCCCTACCCTGTGCCTATTCAGTTCTTGGCAGATCTCAGAGGAAGTTTTGTTGTACTGCCTAGGGGATATTTGACATTGTCGGGGAACATTTTGAGTTGTCACAATTTGGAGAGGTGGGGGATACTGCTAGATATCACAGAATGCACAAAAAAGTTCTATCCCACCACAACAATGAATTTTCTGCCAACAGTGTAGAGACAGAGGAATTCTACCATAAAGAGCTATAGACCTGCTTCCTAGGGTTTAGGGAGCACCTGAATTTATTGTTAACTTTTAGATTCTAATTTAGCTGATCTGTGGTGGAGCCTTAGATACTGTACCACCTCTTCTCTACCCTTCCTGTGTGTGTGTGTGTGTGTGTGTGTGTGTGTGTGTGTGTGTGTGTGTGTGTTGTGCAACCTTGGGTGTCATCCAACACGATTCACCCTTTTTTTTAAACAGGATCTCTGACTGCTTAGAGTTCATTGATTTGGCTACGCTGGCTGTCAGGAAGCCTCAGAGATCCCGCTCTATCCACCTTCTCCCCTCTCCCTTGCCTTCCTAGGATGGCAATGAGCCTTCTACTCTCCCTGGCTTTCTTAAAATGAGGATTCTGGCAATCAACCCCCGCCCCTGTTTCTCATACTGATGAGACAAGTGCTTTACCAACTAAGCCACCTCCTCAGTTTTAGATACTGCGTCTCTAACAAGCCTCCCGCAAAATACCAATGTTTCTGCTCCGAGGACCACAGTTTGAATAGCAAGGCCCAGCCCAAATGCCCATCTATCGCCACCACTGTCACAGGAGACTCCAACAGCCTCTCTCTAATTCAACTCACTTTCTTAGACTTCATAGGCCACTAAAAATGACTGAATTACCATCTCCAGTTTAGCTATTTGAGGGCTCCCTGTTGCACAAATCCTAATTGGTCTTATAATAAAAACGTGGAGCCAGATATTGGAGTAAATGCTGAAAGATCAGAGGAAACAAGCCACAGCCACTTCTCACCTGCCAACGCCTCAGCTGAATGTCTCTGAGTCCTCAGGTGAAAGGAGGGGGCTGAACTCCTGTCATCTCCTTCGTTATATTCCCCTCTCTAAGCCCAGCTATATCACGTCTTGTCTCAACCTTCCTAGTGCTGGGATTAAAGGTGTGTGACTCCCAAGTACTGGGATGTGTGCCACTGAAAGGGAAAAATCAGTAGCCATCTTGAGAGATGCTTCCCCCTCCCCTCCTCCAAAGATATTTGCTGACCAGCAGTTTTAGAAGTGATCAGAAATTGAACTTATAAGGCTGGGATAATAAATCTATGTATCCTGGATTTGGCAAAACAAGATATGGGGAGTAATGGACTCAACTGACCAGAAGTTGACCTTAGAGGAGTATAGGACTGCAACAATAAATCTGAATGTGTCAACAAAAGCAGGACACAGGGAATAAAATTTTATGTTTCTATAGATACCCTGAATCCTATCAGCAATTAGTAACCTTGTGTTACCTCACCCCTAGCCCCCTTGTCCAATACCAAGCTGCATGTAAACTTTTCCTATATAAATCCCTTAAAGTGAGTGCTCAGGGCCATTCTCCTCCACCTGTTGTGTTGGATGTTGGATGGCAGACCAAGCTTGCTTGTTTTGTTAATAAGAACCTCTGTGTGCTTGCATTGGATAATGGCTCTGTGGTGGCCTGGCTCTGTTTCTCTTTTAGACTGGATTAATCTCATGTAGTCCAGGGTGGCTTTGAAGTCACAGAGATCCCTCTGCCTTTGCCTCCTGAGTGCTAGAATTAAAGGTGTGTGCCACCACTGCCTGGCTTTTATGGCTAACTCTATGGATGGCTCTGTCCTCTGATCTTTAGACAAACTTAATTTGTTAGAGCATATACCAAATATTACCACAGCTCCCAAATTTAATGTTACTAAAACACATCATTATCTTCCACTTATTATCCCCGGCAAATATGGTCCTCTTTCACTCAAGTAGCCTTCCTTGGGACAGTTTATCCCTCATACTTCTCACTCTCATCAGTTCTTGAGAATTATATAGTCTTACCAAAACCTCTTCCTCTATTTCTTTTCTTTTTCTTTATGACACTGGTGAGATTAACACTTTCTGAATAATCACAAGTAGCACCATGCTAGGCCAATGGTAAGCACACATTTGCTGACTGGCTGAAAGAATGAACGTAGTTGATAGCCTCCGGTTATTATAGCTATGTAATGCAGAACACAAATGTCACAGCTACATTCTACACCATCTCACAAATTCCTGTAGTAAGTAATAGAATAGAAAAGTAATAGAAGCCCACTGATAATAATGAGTCTTAGAAATTATAGCTTTAGCCTTCTGAAGGTAGATACACAGTGAAGAGAAATGCATAAGTTTCCTATCTGCTTGAAAGGGAAGGATCTTCCTCATTGAATGAATTCAAGAATAACACCATGTTTTGCAGACTTCATTTTTAAAAAAACTTTTATTGATTCTTTGTAGACTCCACTTATCTCCTATCCCCTTGCATCTGCCCTGTGCCCTTGCAATCTCTCCCCACAAATCGAAACCAAATTTGAAAGAAAAATCAAACACCAAACAAAACAAAGAAAGAAAACAAAACAACACAAAAAGAGAAGACTCTTGTCATGGAAGCTATAATGTGGCTGGTCAAGTCAAACAGTTTACCCTTAAGTCCATTCATCTTTCATCTTTACTTGCAAGTAAAGATTGCCTTGAGTCATTGGTCTGTCTCGAGGCCTCTGGTCTGGGCTATAACACCAATAGTGGGCTCTCATTTGGGCTCCTTTTGGATATCCAGTTGTCCTGTGTCATGGAGATCCTGCTGTTTTGGATCTATAGGTTCATCCCTTTTGACTTCATTTAGTTATAGAGACAACTTGGTTGTGAACTTATTGTTGGTTCAGAATAGTAATTCAGAGGGCACTTTCTCTTCATTTCAACACGAATACCTGTGAGGAAGGATGGGTACTTCTCCCTGATTCACCCCTCCTGCATAATTCTTATGCTTCTCATGAGAGATGGAGTGACTTGTTCCATGGATGACAATGGGGAAATGGGCCTTTTATCTTTTCCCTACAGTCCCCTGGCTTCAACTCTCCTGAGGTAGCCTGCCCAGAAGGAGAATGCCTTGTCTTTGCTTCTTCTGCACTAGGTAAGCTCTAGGATCAGGAGCCTTCACTCTAGATGAAATGCTTGCATTTCTCCGTTTCCATGCATGACTGAGTGGGTCATCTCAGTTGAGTGGAGAGATTGGAGATTTGCAAGATGACATTTCCAAGTAGTCTTTCAAATGTAAAGAATACTAGTGAAAAGACCAAGCAGATGCCATAGCAGGCTGCTCAGTCTTCTCTCAGAGATCAGGCCTCAATTTCAGTTTCCTGAGACTTGAGCAAGCAGTTTCTGCGAGGGCCATGAACAAAAGACATAGTCCTTGCAGTAGCTCCCTTTCTGCATGTACTCTGACTGCTCAAGGTTCAGCCAGTTGTTTACTGTCTGGGACCCCTCACCAACTTAGAGCTACGTGCATGAGTCAAGGACAGAGCCTTGGTCACTGATTCAGCCCCCACAGTCAGTACGTGCTAGACCAGCCAGCTTCCATGGCAGCTCAAGGACAGAGCCTGGGACTTGTCCAGGTCTGCCTAAAAATAAAAACTGTAACCCCCAACCAGTAAATTCAAAGGTTACACACCCTCACCCAATCATATGATGTAAAGACTTGTACCACCTTGCTTGTGGTTTTTCCCTTAAAAAAAAACCCTCACCCTGAGAGCTCAGGGCTGTCCTCCTCCACCTGCTGTGTGTCAGAGTGTTGGGCATGGACACTTGCTTGTTGTCAGTAAACTCCTTTGTGTTTTGCATAGTATTGGCTCTGTGGTGGTCTTGCTCAGGGGTCTTGCAACACTGGCAGGCACAACACGAGCTTCTTTTTTTTCTGGTCAAGGCAAAACTTCGTTCTTGATCAATAGGGGATGCTCAGCAGAGTGAACAGACTAAGAGTGGAAGTACATTTGGTATCACTCTAACTCAGGGGGCATCTGTATCTTTTCCTCACTGGCTGGGGTCTGACCTCACAGTCTTAAGGAGGCCAGTCCACAAAGAATTGACACACAGAAAATGAAGGAGGTCTGGTAAAGGTGTCACCACTCCAAAAGGGTCAGTGCTTCAGGCCATCAATATGCAGCAGGGTGCCTTTGTGTAAACAAAGGTTTTCCTGGCTGGAGGGGATTAAAATTTTGCATTATAGTCTTACAAAGTGAGGAAAATAAAAAGATTTGAATACTTTGTCCTAAAGGCAAGTTTTACCATATTTGGTAGAAAGGACTCCTATTTAATTTCTTATAAATCCTTCCTCTTATTTTTCCTCAAACTCAAGAAGTCAGGCCTCCTTTTCGTCCAATCTAATAGAGAGATAGTATCTTTTTAGTAATAGTTTACTCAATAACCAGAGCTAGGCCTCTACTACAAAGAAATAATTATTCTTTTGCGTTGCCATGGTTTTCAGTGAACAGGCTTCTAGGGATGGTTCCTTGGCCAGGAGATTGATCCTGACCCATTGGAATGTTAGGTCTACCCAGGCCAGAGATCCTATTCTTGATCAAGAAGAGTTTTCAAAGAATACTGACTCTTTACCTGACCCCAGCATGAAGTGTTTACCTAGAGAATGGTGTGGGTAAGCAGCCCACTCAAACCCCAACAATGCGGGAAACCTCAATCTTGCTAAGTAGAATTCCAAAGTCCCAAGTAAGCTCCATTGAGACTAAACTTGGAACAACCTTGGAGGCCAGCACCACCTCAAAGGATGTAAAGCTTGCCCATCACATTCTTGGAAGAAATCACTTCATATTTTTGTGTATGCACACCTTGACATGATGTCCCTCAATGTTGCATTTTAGATGAAGTTTTAAGAGAAAAGGCTACATCAGAAGAACATAAACACACATATGACAATGAAGAAGACCACATATATCCAGAATCAGAGAAAATCTCAGGAATGGGAGAGCAAGGGAAGAATAAGACAAAGTCATTTCTCATTCTTTAGAGAAGGAATCATAAGCCAGCCTTGATGCAAGGGGAGGAGCTCTGTCCTGCCTCAAGGGCTGCTCATTTCTGAATAGAGACAGAGGAGAAGGGAGGGGGGGTGGAGGCAAGGTGGGAGGAGGGGGACGAGAGGAGAAGAGGGAAGGGAAATTGCTGTCGGTATGTAAAATAAATGAAAAAAAGGTATTTAAATAAAATAAAATTAAAAGTTCATTTTAAAAAAAGAGCAAGGAACCATCGTGTTTTTGCAAACCAACATTTGGCACTGCTTCACACTTTTATATCTTCCTCCTCCTCCTTCTCCCCTTTATCTTCCTTCTCCTCTTTCCCCTCCCCCTCATTTGGGTGGAATCACAGCAACCATGAGAACTAGGGAAATCTGGGACCTTGGACCAAGAAAAGGGGACTTTCCTTAGATAAGCTTTCAGCAGGAAATGATTGGCATTCTTATGGCAGAAGAAAGGTTATAGAAAATGAAAAATGTATTTAAGAGAAGAAAGTTTACAGAGATAATCTCTGGATATCTGGCAGAACTAAGACCATAAATAAAAAGCAAGACTGACCAAAACAAGCTTAAGAATATGTATTGAGAACTGGATGGTGGTGGCACACACCTTTAATACTAGCACTGAAGAGGCAGAGGCAGGCAGATCTCTGAGTTTAAGGCCAGCCTGATCTACATAGTTCTAGGCTAGCCAGGGCTACACAATGAGATTGTGTCTTAAAAACAAAACAACAACAACAAAAGCAGTATATCAATATATGTTGAATAGAAGAGCTAAGTAATTGTTGTCTTTTAAATTTAGCATTTAGAGGCTGGAGAGATGGCTCACCAATTAAAAATAATAACTTCTGCTCTTGCAAAGGACTTAGGTTTGATTCTGTAACTCCAGTGCTAGGGGATCTGATATCCTCTACAAACATACAAGCAAAACACCCATACACATAAAATAAAAACAAAATCTCAAAAAATATAAATTTAGAGTTTATATAATTTATCAATATACTATATAGCACTTTGGATACAGTAGCTATTATTAGTAAAAATCTTCCCAGTTATAGTCTGCTAAAAGAAAACAAATTTCAAAAATTCACCTCATGAGGAATATGAAATTTACCTCTTGAGATGACTAATTTGATCATAAATCCAAAACAATAGAATAAAATTAATAGTTAATACTTAACAAGGCATTTGGTAGATAATCAAGCCCTGTACTGGATAATTTCATAGATTATCTCACTTTGCCTCACAACTAACATATGTATAAGGTAGGCTGGCCTTATCAGTATTTATAACACATGAACAGTAAGCATATACATACAAGTGTACATATATATATATATATATATGTATTTATGTATGTGAAGAAGTACAGTGTGTGTGTGTGTGTGTGTGTGTGTGTGTGTGTGTGTGTGTGTGTGTGTGTGTATGGCATCATCTTTGACTCATTTTGACCTTTCTGGAAAGTAGGCATGGAGTATCCAAGAATCAGCCTATTCAGCAGTATTTTTTTATGAACTGATAGTCAAGCAAGGGGAAAGGATGGCTAATTCTCAAACTATGGAGTCACAGCAAGTTTCAAAGGCACCATTTCTAGACTGTGGATAGCTTGTGGTAGGAGAGGAAAGCTATTGGTTAGGTCAGACAGATGAGCGCTACAAAGTGGATGAAAAGAGAGAGGTGAAGAAGGGGTGTGTGTTCTTTTACTACTCAAATAGGGGCTACATTCTATGAAAACAGGAGAATATATTGCAGTGAAAAGAGGCATGCTCAGCTAGTTACTGCAGGGTTACTCATCTAATAGGTTTTCCCAGAAGGTTATGTATGACTCTAGCCCCACCTTGAAACATTAGGGAAAAACAATGGGCATAAATGGTTGTGAGGGTTTATATTGATTGCCAACTTGACAGCATCTAGAATTGTTTAGGAGCCTTGTTTCTGGGCATGTCCATGAAGGATTTTCTAGAATGGGCTAACTGAAGAGGGATGACCTACCCTAAACATCGACATCGTGAGGGGTCTTTTAAAAAAGTTATCTGAGCACCAACATTCATCATGCTCTGCTTCCTGACTACAGATACCATGTGACCAGCTGCTGTCCAGCTCCTGTTTCTGTGATTTCTCTACCACAATAGACTGTTCTCTGGATCTGCTGGCCAATAATCCCTTCCTTGCTTCCTTTTGTCACAGAACTCAAACAAGTAACCAATACAGTGGCAGAAACAGATTTGATACTCTGTGCTTCCATTTTTATGTTGCCCTTTTACCAGTAAACAATGCTTAACACGCATCTGGCACATTGCTGCTCGAATTCACTGGGTATGAAAAAAATGATAGCCACAAATATATGTTTTAAGGAGTTCTGTGAAACAATCCTTTTGTACACTATGAATATGTATTACTTTCATTGGCTAATAAAAGCTGATTGGCCAATAGCCAGGCAAAAAGTATAGATGCAGTGATCAAACTGAGGATACAGGGAGAAAGGAGGGTGGAGTAAGAGAGTTGAGAGGAGAAGCAAGAAGAGTGTGCCACACTAAAAGAGTTACTGCCACGTGGCAGAGAGTAAATAAGGAATATGGGTTAATTTAAAATGTAGGAGCTGGGTAGTAATAAACCTGAACTACTGGCCAAGCATTTACAATTAATATAACCCTCTGTGTGATAATTTGGAAGTGGCTCCTGGGACAAGAAAACTCTGCCTACAAAGGAGATGAGTATGTTTGTTTTTATGTGGTATTTTTGTTCCACTTTGGAGACCCAGCTGAAGAGCTCAGAAACAAGACATCAGCACCTAAGAGGGATCCCATGCTCCACTAGATGGCACTCTCCACCATATATATGGAACAACAGTTGGCACCTAGGTGTTCAGGAAGCTATTAAGAGAATTATAGTAAATCTATCTCGCAACCCACACCCCCACATGCAATTTAAGTAGTCGTTTCATTGACCAGCTCTTCCAGGGCTAATATTCTTTTAGCTTAAATTTGTCCCAATGCTCTTGTTCATTTTTTTTCATATCTTAGCCCTGAGCAGAATTGCCTTTTCCATATAAAGTCTATCTCCACCCACAAATGGTGCCTAGTGGGGAGCTCTATTTGTATGTTTAAGTATAGTTCCAGTCACTGGTAGTGGGATAAGAGAATCAAGGGTCATACTCAGAAGAGAAGGAGCTTTTATACACCTTGGGGTTTCAAGCTTTATCTGCTAAAGAGATCCACATATGAATAGCTACTGGTGCCCCTGAGGAAGATGTGCTTCCCAAGTTTCTCTGTGGGTCAGCTTCCTCACAAATGCCCGGGATCATTGTTGAAGTGCACATTCCTGGGCCCCAGAGACCAGAATTTCTGGCCTGGAGTGCACATTGTTTCCAAGCTCTTTGGGAAGATCTAGCCCCAGATAAAATGGAGATAACCAACCAGACATGTTAGATAGAGATAATTCCATTTGGATGAGTCAGTTGTTTCCTCTGTAGCCTTGAGCAGTCACCTGCACCTCTGAGTTCTCCCTGTTATCTTTAAGACAGCACCATTAACACCGATCTCAAAGACTTGATACAGTGATTTAATGGAATAAAGGAAGCACTTCATTTGCATTTGCTGCTTAATAGATGTAGCTTCTTTCTTTCTCTTCCACCCCACCGTTGGAGAACAGAGTTGGGGTACCAGTGACTTCATCTTGTAGCCTTCTTCCTAAGATCCTAATCACTTTCTCTTAGCCTGCCAATCCCTTTTATGGTCCAACCCTCATGAACAGGAACAAAAATATAGAATATTTAAAAACACACTCTCCAAGAAGCAAGCATGGTGACACACATCCATAATTCCAGAACTTAAGAGGCCGAGGAAGAAGGATTACTGCAAACTTGAGGCCAGCCTGGGCTACATAGCAATACCTTATCTCAGAAAAACAGAAACAAAATCAAAGCCCCAAATCTCTGGCCCAAACAAAATGCATCTTTCTCATTCATTAGTTAGCCTGACCTGGATTCTTCTCGAAGATTCTGTCATGATCTGTTAATAAGCAAGAACAATAATGTGTTAAAAACAGTCCCTTGTGGGTTATGTTACCCAGGAATTTCAGCCATGATACCCCAAACTAAAGGCTACATTGTGGGAAAGGCAGACCTAACAATAAGATATGAGCTTTAATCTGTCTTATTTAATTAGTATCACTGGGTAACTGTCTTGGTTATTGTTCTATTACTGTGAAGAGACACAGTGACAAAGAGAGAAGAAAGGAAAACATTTTGTTGGGCGTTTGTTACAGTTTCAGAGAGTTAGTCCATGGCCGTGATGGTGGGGAGCATGGCAACAGGTTGACAGGACAGGCATGGACACTGAAGCTGTAGCTGACCAGAAAGTTGGAAGCTGAGAACAAGAGACTAGGCCTGGCATGGGTTTTTGAAACCTCGAAGCCCAGCCCCAGTGACACACCTCCTCCCACAAGGCCATACCCTTAGTCCTTCCCAAGCACTCCTCCAAGTGAGAACAAACATTCAAATGTATGAGTCTATGGGGGCTATTCTCATTCAAACCACCATAGTACCTATGCCCCTGTATGCTGGGTATCCATCTGGACCTTTCCAGAGAATGTTGTTCACTGTGACTGCAGGAGAGCAACCAAGTCCCAATTAGTCACAGAGCTCAGGGGATTTTTATACCAGAGTGGTCCTCTTGGATAATGAGCCACAAATATGGGCTCATGTAGCTGAATCCCCCCCCCCCCACACACACACACAAAAGATGTCAACTTTTACAGTTTGCTGCTACGTGAGTCCCTGGAATGTTCATTCCATTGCATTGCCTCTGATGGTGATATCATGTGCTATGTTGGGCTGACAAAAGCAAGACAGTGTTCTGGTTATGCATCTCTGACTATCCTTACTTAGCCTTGGGAGCTGTATCCAGCTGGAAGAACACTCAAAGTCCTTTTCTGTCTGTGGAGGCAACTGCCTGCTTCCCACTGGCAGCTGCTAGGTTTAAGGATGTCATCTACAAGGCCACGAGGATTTCCTCTTTCCTTGCAGATCCTATCAGATGAGTTCTGGAGAGTGTTCATTTTGAGGCACTGTGACTCAAACCTCTTCAGTCATTTTAAGTCTGTGAGCTTTTCTAAAAGTTTCAATTAATATAAATCATCAAGAAGGGGCAGAGATGAGCATGCAAAGAAATGCAGTTACTGGAATGTCATAAAAATGTGTTAGAGATGAACTAGTACCTGAAATTCAGGGAACCTTCAAGGCAGCATACCTGGTTGTGTCCACTTTCTTAACTCCTGTGGTTGGAAGTTGAGATAAGAAGAAAGAATCTCAGCCAGGTGGTGGCTGTGCATGCCTTTAGAGGCAGAGATAGCAGGATCTCTGTGAGCTTGAGGCCAGCCTGGTCTACAGAGAGCTAGTTCCAGGATAGCCAGAGCTACACAAAGAAACTCTGTCTAAAAAAACACAAACAGCAACAAAAAAAGAAAGAAGAAAAGAAAGAGGAAAGAATCTTCACTTGAATGTGGTAAAGCAAGATATCACTAAGCCAATTATAGACAATCATGCTCACTAAAGTAGGTATGTGAAATAGATTTTATCCCCACAGTCCACACATAGATAATTGGCAAATGAAGAGTCCACTTAGAACCCTGACTACCTTCTCTTTCTCAGGAATTCCTAGAGGCTTTCTATGGCCTTCTAAAACCAAAAGGAAACTGAGAGCAATGGAGAGATAAAGGAAAAACAGAGGGAAAGAAAGAAATCCATCTGTGGGGGTGGGGAGAGGATTAAGTCCCAAGTGAATGTGTGTTATTGACATGTGCATGGCCATGTCAAGGCCTCCAATGCCTCAGACCCATGGCAATGGCAAGGCCTTTTCTGTGTGGAAGTATGGATGGATATTGATGGTATGTGTAAAAAGTATGAAGCAAAGCTTCTTCCTCCTGGATGACTGCAGCTTGAGATTGCCCAGAGAAATTCTCTACTGGGATTAGCTAATCCACCTCCTCCTCCTTTGTGCTGTGTATAATAAATACACTGAGTTTCTCTGTTGCTGGTGTGTCTCCATCAGGATGCACAGCCCACCAAATCCCAACTTTTCTTTATGTGTGTCTGTTATGTCTCCATTCTCTTTGACCCAGTTAGCTTTATCTCAAAAATAGATCATGGCAGAAATTAGGGAATGAAACTGTCCTGTTGTAATTTAAGTCTCACTAGAACCTTAGCCTCCTATGCTCACCAGTGATCTCCACACCATCTCATCAAGAGCCTGGCACTTTTTCTCCTTTCTACCTTCACCCTTCTCTGTAGTGGTTTGTTTCATATTATCTTCATCACATTGATCTTTTGGTTGTTTCCTTCTCTCACTCTGGCTGGCTATTTGGCCTTCAGTTTGAACAAATAAGCTCCCAACATTCCTTAGGGTCAAGGGCTCAACTTTCCATCAGATACAACTGTCAGTGCACTCATAATTATTGATAACATCCTAGAGCCTGACAACCCAAAGCTCCAAGAAGAAATGAATAATCCTACTCAGTTGCAGTGCCTATGAACCGTAACACTGACCAGTATGGCACAACTACCCCAATGATGCAATAGTGGCATTCATGTCCTGGTGCTAACTTTGTTCTCTACTTGGACCTAAGGCCCATTCAACATGAGGGAAATCATTCCTGGTACTAGAAACCTGGCCAACTACCCACAGCTAGTGAGGTCATAGAGTTTAGAGGAGAATCTACTATTAAACCAGCACGATTACTAACCCCACTCTAAATATTTATCCTCATACGCACAGATGAATATAGCTCATACCCCTCATTAAAGAAACTTCTGTTTGTAACAGACAAGAGACCATTACAGAAAAAAAAACCAAACCAAAACAAACACCACAACTGGTCAAAATGCAGAGAACAAGTGATTGTGTGGTGCCCAGTCAAAATTGATACATCCGTAACACTACTCCTGCACCTAAGGCTCCGGGGAAATCTGGGAAGAGGAAGTAGAAATGTTGTAAAAAGCCAAAGGACCCAGGAATCCACTTTGAGATTTTGTTTCCTAGAAATGACAGGGAAGCTTTACCCTCAACAATATGGCTGCCTAAAGGAGGTCTGAACAGAGCACCATACAGACAGACATGCTGACAGGAAGTGGAAAATTTCACAAGGCTTCACCTTAGACAAAGATCTGCAGGCAACTAAAGAATCCTGAGAGTGAGAGGGATAGTTCTTTCCCTGGAGTGAGTCCCCTGACTGGTTATCTAACACCAAGTGGTTATCTCTGAAATCATATATATATATACAAGTAATGCTAAATGGATCGAGCAGGTTGTGTGTGTGTGTGTGTGTGTGTGTATGTTTGTGTGTGTGTGTGTGTGTGTGAGAGAGAGAGAGAGAGAGAGAGAGAGAGAGAGAGAGAGAGAGAGAGAGAGAGAGAGAGAAATAACAATAATAATAATAATAATTAAAGAAAAGAGGCTATGACTTGGAGAGGGAGCAAGTAGGGATACACAGGAGGGATTAGAGGGAAGAAAGGGAAAGGGAAATTTATGTAATTATATTTTGATTTTTGAAAAAATTTGTTTTGTTATATTTTATGTGTATGGGTGTTTGTCTGGATGTATGTCTGTGCTCCACACGAGTGTGGCCAGAAGAGAGTACTGGAACTGTATGTAGTTAAGGATGGCTGTGAGCCACCTTGTGGATGCTGGGGCTTGAACCAGGGTTCTTCGGAAGAGCAGTCCATGCTTTCAACAACTCATAACCCTCTCTCCAGTTCTAAAAGGCTTGTTCTAAGATTGGAGAACAGGTTTTACCCCCAAAGAAGTGTGTGTCCTCATTACCCTCATCATAGCTTCTTTTGTGATGATTCAAAATGCTCATATTCCCAGATCACTGCATTCCTTTATGTACTCCATATTCCTTGACTACTTTACGAGACCTAAAAAGGTTCAGGTAGATAGAGCTGCAAGTATTAGGATGCTGGACCCAGAGAACCTGAGTCAGGAATAGCGTGCTACATCACATAAATCTTTTCTCTCCACTACAAACTGAAGATTTTCACTTTGTCTTTTTCTCAGCCATATCATGTGCTCTGCCCAATGCCCCATGTCCGGGATCATTAGAAATGTCCAAATCTTTGCAAGGGTACAATATCTATCTAAGACCAAAAGACATAACCTCATCAGGGCCCAGGATGCAAGCAGCTATAAGCCAAATATTGATGGTGGAGTGAGATTAATGGAGAATCTTCAAGTCTTTCCTGGGACATAGCCATCACATCAACAGAGAAAGTCCTTGTTCAGAGCTTTCTATGGAACCGGGGAGTAAAGTTCTCATGGTAGTCAGACGTGGTAGCTTTGATCTGTGCACTCTATGGACAACTCCTCTCCTATTGACCCTCACAGAGAGCCGTTAGGTCATTAAAAGAGTGACTCCTCTTTATAATAAAAGTATGCAACAATAAACGTCTGTTGGTGTGTTCTGAGTCGTTTTCCCACCTGTACCTAATGTCATGTGGAAATATACTGGTTCATGAGTTGTGGCACTTTTAGTTTCCCTTCCTCTTAATGCTTTTCAGAAGATACTTAAGTTGTCTCAAAGTGATTTATGCTTTATAAATCACTAAGATAGCGTAAACTTTATGAAGTTAGGTGTGTTAGTA